>NC_091468.1:2627877-2840377 GCF_027789765.1 Dendropsophus ebraccatus
CTCCTCTCCATGCTCCGCTCTATCTGTATGTGACACTGTAGCCCCCCAGCTCCTCCTCTCCATGCTCCGCTCTATCTGTAGTATGTGACACTGTAGCCCCCAGCTCCTCCTCTCCATGCTCCGCTCTATCTGTAGTATGTGACACTGTAGCCCCCCAGCTCCTCCTCTCCATGCTCCGCTCTATCTGTATGTGACACTGTAGCCCCCCAGCTCCTCCTCTCCATGCTCCGCTCTATCTGTATGTGACACTGTAGCCCCCCAGCTCCTCCTCTCCATGCTCTGCTCTATCTGTAGTATGTGACACTGTAGCCCCCCAGCTCCTCCTCTCCATGCTCCGCTCTATCTGTAGTATGTGACACTGTAGCCCCCCAGCTCCTCCTCTCCATGCTCCTCTCTATCTGTAGTATGTGACACTGTAGCCCCCCAGCTCCTCCTCTCCATGCTCCGCTCTATCTGTATGTGACACTGTAGCCCCCCAGCTCCTCCTCTCCATGCTCCGCTCTATCTGTATGTGACACTGTAGACCCCCAGCTCCTCCTCTCCATGCTCCGCTCTATCTGTAGTATGTGACACTGTAGCCCCCCAGCTCCACCTCTCCGTGCTCCGCTCTATCTGTAGTATGTGACACTGTAGCCCCCAGCTCCTCCTCTCCATGCTCCGCTCTATCTGTATGTGACACTGTAGCCCCCCAGCTCCACCTCTCCATGCTCCGCTCTATCTGTAGTATGTGACACTGTAGCCCCCCAGCTCCTCCTCTCCATGCTCCTCTCTATCTGTAGTATGTGACACTGTAGCCCCCCAGCTCCTCCTCTCCATGCTCCTCTCTATCTGTATGTGACACTGTAGCCCCCCAGCTCCACCTCTCCATGCTCCGCTCTATCTGTAGTATGTGACACTGTAGCCCCCCAGCTCCTCCTCTCCATGCTCCTCTCTATCTGTAGTATGTGACACTGTAGCCCCCAGCTCCTCCTCTCCATGCTCCGCTCTATCTGTATGTGACACTGTAGCCCCCCAGCTCCTCCTCTCCATGCTCCGCTCTATCTGTATGTGACACTGTAGCCCCCCAGCACCTCCTCTCCATGCTCCGCTCTATCTGTATGTGACACTGTAGCCCCCCAGCACCTCCTCTCCATGCTCCGCTCTATCTGTAGTATGTGACACTGTAGCCCCCCAGCTCCTCCTCTCCATGCTCCGCTCTATCTGTATGTGATACTGTAGCCCCCCAGCTCCCCCTCTCCATGCTCCGCTCTATCTGTATGTGACACTGTAGCCCCCCAGCTCCTCCTCTCCATGCTCCGCTCTCTGTATGTGACACTGTAGCCCCCCAGCTCCTCCTCTCCATGCTCCGCTCTATCTGTATGTGACACTGTAGCCCCCCAGCTCCTCCTCTCCATGCTCCGCTCTATCTGTATGTGACACTGTAGCCCCCCAGCTCCCCCTCTCCATGCTCCGCTCTATCTGTATGTGACACTGTAGCCCCCCAGCTCCCCCTCTCCATGCTCCGCTCTATCTGTAGTATGTGACACTGTAGCCCCCCAGCTCCTCCTCTCCATGCTCCGCTCTATCTGTATGTGACACTGTAGCCCCCAGCTCCTCCTCTCCATGCTCCGCTCTATCTGTAGTATGTGACACTGTAGCCCCCCAGCTCCTCCTCTCCATGCTCCGCTCTATCTGTATGTGACACTGTAGCCCCCCAGCTCCCCCTCCCCATGCTCTGCTCTATCTGTAGTATGTGACACTGTAGCCCCCCAGCTCCTCCTCTCCATGCTCTGCTCTATCTGTATGTGACACTGTAGCCCCCCAGCTCCCCCTCTCCATGCTCCGCTCTATCTGTATGTGACACTGTAGCCCCCCAGCTCCTCCTCTCCATGCTCCGCTCTACCTGTAGTATGTGACACTGTAGCCCCCCAGCTCCTCCTCTCCATGCTCCGCTCTATCTGTATGTGACACTGTAGCCCCCCAGCTCCTCCTCTCCATGCTCCGCTCTATCTGTATGTGACACTGTAGCCCCCCAGCTCCCCCTCTCCATGCTCCTCTCTATCTGTAGTATGTGACACTGTAGCCCCCCAGCTCCCCCTCTCCATGCTCCGCTCTATCTGTATGTGACACTGTAGCCCCCCAGCTCCTCCTCTCCATGCTCCGCTCTATCTGTATGTGACACTGTAGCCCCCCAGCTCCTCCTCTCCATGCTCTGCTCTATCTGTAGTATGTGATACTGTAGCCCCCCAGCTCCTCCTCTCCATGCTCCGCTCTATCTGTAGTATGTGACACTGTAGCCCCCCAGCTCCTCCTCTCCATGCTCCGCTCTATCTGTATGTGACACTGTAGCCCCCCAGCTCCCCCTCTCCATGCTCCGCTCTATCTGTAGTATGTGACACTGTAGCCCCCCAGCTCCTCCTCTCCATGCTCCGCTCTATCTGTAGTATGTGACACTGTAGCCCCCCAGCTCCTCCTCTCCATGCTCCGCTCTATCTGTAGTATGTGACACTGTAGCCCCCCAGCTCCTCCTCTCCATGCTCCGCTCTATCTGTATGTGACACTGTAGCCCCCCAGCTCCCCCTCTCCATGCTCCGCTCTATCTGTAGTATGTGACACTGTAGCCCCCCAGCTCCTCCTCTCCATGCTCCTCTCTATCTGTAGTATGTGACACTGTAGCCCCCCAGCTCCTCCTCTCCATGCTCCGCTCTATCTGTATGTGACACTGTAGCCCCCCAGCTCCTCCTCTCCATGCTCCTCTCTATCTGTAGTATGTGACACTGTAGCCCCCAGCTCCTCCTCTCCATGCTCCGCTCTATCTGTATGTGACACTGTAGTCCCCCAGCTCCTCCTCTCCATGCTCCGCTCTATCTGTATGTGACACTGTAGCCCCCCAGCTCCTCCTCTCCATGCTCCGCTCTATCTGTATGTGACACTGTAGCCCCCCAGCTCCTCCTCTCCATGCTCCGCTCTATCTGTATGTGACACTGTAGCCCCCCAGCTCCTCCTCTCCATGCTCCGCTCTATCTGTAGTATGTGACACTGTAGCCCCCAGCTCCTCCTCTCCATGCTCCGCTCTATCTGTAGTATGTGACACTGTAGCCCCCCAGCTCCTCCTCTCCATGCTCCGCTCTATCTGTAGTATGTGACACTGTAGCCCCCCAGCTCCTCCTCTCTATGCTCCGCTCTATCTGTATGTGACACTGTAGACCCCCAGCTCCTCCTCTCCATGCTCCGCTCTATCTGTAGTATGTGACACTGTAGCCCCCCAGCTCCTCCTCTCTATGCTCCGCTCTATCTGTATGTGACACTGTAGCCCCCCAGCTCCTCCTCTCCATGCTCCGCTCTATCTGTAGTATGTGACACTGTAGCCCCCCAGCTCCTCCTCTCCATGCTCCGCTCTATCTGTAGTATGTGACACTGTAGACCCCCAGCTCCTCCTCTCCATGCTCTGCTCTCTTGGTCTTAAGGACTCTGTTCTCTCCTGGTTTTCTTCCTACCTCTCTGACCGCTCCTTCAGTGTATCCTCCTCGGGCTCTACTTCTTCTCCCTTACCTCTACCTATACGGCCCCCATCTGACAGACCATCAGCAGGTTTGGCCTGCAATACCATCTTTATGCTGATGACACCCAGCTATATACTTCCTCCTGTGACATCACTCCTGCCTTCCTGCAGAATACTGCTCACTGTCTATCTGCTCTCTATAACACTATGACCTCTCTCTTTGTCAAACTTAATCTCTCTAAAACTGCACTTCTTGTATTCCCTCCCTCTAACAAACCTAAACCCAAAATCACCCTCTCAGTCTGTGGTACTAGAAAAACTCCTGTGCATCAAGCTCGATATGTGGGGGTTATGCTAGACACTCATCTATCCTTCACTTCCTATATACAAGCTCTTGCAGCTTCTGTCACCTACATCTCAAAAACATCTCCAGAATACGCCCATTTCTCACCACTGACACTGCTCAGACTCTGACTGTCGCCCTGATCCACTCCTGTCTAGACTACTGTAACTCCCTACTAATCGTTTCTCTAAGCTCTCCCCTCTCCAGTCTATCCTGAACGCAGCAGCCAGACTCCCCTTCCTTTCTAGCTGTTATACTGATGTCTCCCCCCCTGTGCTAGTCACTGGTTACCTATTAAATAAAGTTCAAACTCCTCACCCTCACTGTTCTCCACAACTCTGCCCCTCCATACATCTCCTCCCTCATCTCCACAACTCTGCCCCTCCATACATCTCCTCCCTCATCTCCACAACTCTGCCCTCCATACATCTCCTCCCTCATCTCCACAACTCTGCCCCTCCATACATCTCCTCCCTCATCTCCACAACTCTGCCCCTCCATACATCTCCTCCCTCATCTCCACAACTCTGCCCTCCATACATCTCCTCCCTCATCTCCACAACTCTGCCCTCCATATATCTCCTCCCTCATCTCCACAACTCTGCCCTCCATACATCTCCTCCCTCATCTCCACAACTCTGCCCCTCCATACATCTCCTCCCTCATCTCCACAACTCTGCCCTCCATACATCTCCTCCCTCATCTCCACAACTCTGCCCTCCATACATCTCCTTCCTCATCTCCACAACTCTGCCCCTCCATACATCTCCTCCCTCATCTCCACAACTCTGCCCTCCATACATCTCCTCCCTCATCTCCACAACTCTGCCCCTCCATACATCTCCTCCCTCATCTCCACAACTCTGCCCTTCCATACATCTCCTCCCTCATCTCCACAACTCTGCCCCTCCATATATCTCCTCCCTCATCTACCATCCTCCCCGTTCTCTGTGTTCTGCTAATGACCTTACACTAACCTCTTCTATAATCAAAACCTCTCACTCCGGCCTCCAAGACTTCTCTCGTGCTGCACCAGTTTTCTGGATCTCCCTACCCCAAGAGCTTAGACTAATCTCCAACACCCCAAGTTTCAAGCGTGCCCTGAAGGCTCATTTCTCCAGGCTTATAACATTTTCTAATCTCATCTCCCTCTCTGCTACCCCTTCTGCATCCTCTCTATAACCTCTTTGGTGCCATGTACACTGTACTTGCTACCTGAGCTCAGAAAATGGTGTGTGACTGGCTCGCCCAATCACCTATAGGCACTTTGAGATTCTATGTACAATAACTAGTGATGAGCAAGTACTAAAATGCTCGGGTGCTCGTTACTCAAGACTAATATCTCCCGATACTCAAGTGCTCGTCTCGAGTAACGAACCCCATTGAAGTCAATGGGAGACTCGAGCATTTTTGCAGGGGACCCAAGTTCAATAGAGGGAAGGTCGTGTGAAAACCTGTCAACCTCAGAAATTGATGAAAACACAACGGAAATGTACAGGAAACAGCAGGGACAGCATGTATGCATGCCTCTGAGGCTGCCTAATGGCAGCATTATGGCTAATTCTGTGCAACAGCCTGGTTAAAACAGAGGTAGGCATATGGACCACCCAAAAACTCAACCTGACACAGCATGGCAGTGAGAACACAGGGAACCATTAAACAGGGGTAGCATATGATGAAAAACCCCAAATTTTGCCTGACAAAGCATGGCGGTGAGGACAGAGTGAACAAGGTAGAAGCGGTAGCCAGTGAGCCTTCCAAAAATTATACCAGACACAGCATGGCAATGAGCACAGACAGAACCATTAAAAGTGAGTGAGGAAGCTAGTGAGCCTCCCAAAAATTAGGCCAGACACTGCATGGCATTAAGCACACAGAGAACTATTAAAAGTGAGAGAGGAAGCAAGTGAGCCCAAAAATTGGAGTGAGTCCAGGGGCTGGGATATTAAGTGGACATGAACCCGGGTGCTGACAGCTAACTGGCTAGGCCAGCTGTCAGTCACCATCAAGGGTACACCTAATGCATCTCGACCGGGGGTGGTGAGACCCCGGCCACGGCTAGACCAAATAAATATAAAATAAAACAGCTATCTGGTTGGCGGGGGCGCGATCAGCGGTCCCACGGCAACCAGTCCCGCTCCTCCGCAGACGTAGTGTGACGTCAGAGCATGGCAGTGAGGACACAGAGAACCATTAGAAGTGAGTGAGGAAGCAATTGAGCCTCCCAATAATTAAGCCAGACCCTACATGGTGGAAGAAGACTTTGAAGTTGGCTGACAATTGAAGGAGGAGGAGGAGGAGGAGGAGAGGAGATACCAAGAATCTTCATGGGTAGCTGCTTACCCCAGGTGGACAGTTGAATTCAGGTGAAATCCAGGCTTTGTTCATTTTTATAAACGTCAGCCTGTCAGCGCTGTCAGTGGACAGGCGGGTGCGCTTATCAGTAATGATGGCACCAGCTGCACTGAAGACCCGCTCTGACAACAAGCTAGTGGCAGGTCAGGCCAGCACCTCCAAGGCGTAAAGCGCCAGTTGTGGCCACGTATCCAGCTTTGAAACCCAGTAGTTGTAGGTAGCAGAGTGATTGTGAAGGACGGTGGTATGGTCAGCAAGGTACTCCCTCACCATCTTCCTGAAGGCTTCCCCCCTACTCTGTCTAGACTGGGGACGGTTAACATAGTCTTGCTTTGGCCCACAGAACTACGTCCTCTGGCGCTAGTGGTGTCAGATGGGGAGTACATTTTCAGCTTCTGCACCAGGGCCTGTTGATAATAAATCACTCTCATACTGCGTTCCTCGACAGGAATGACAGTGGAAAAGTTGTGTTTGTAGCAAGGTTCCAGGAGGGTGAACACCCAGTAATCTGTGTTGTCAAAAAAATTTTTAACCCGAGGGTCACGGGAAAGACAGCCTAACATAAAGTCAGCCATGTGCGTCAGGGTCCCAACACGCAAGAACTCCCTCTCCTGACTAGCCTCAATTTCCTCCTCCTCCACCAATTCCTCCTCTTCAGGCCATACACGCTCAACAACTAAGGATTGAGCATGGGTACCCTCTTCAGTCACGGCATCAGTCTGCTCCTCTTCCTCCTCTTCATCCTCCTCATCCTCTACTCCGTGGTGAGAAACTGACGTCAGGGACAGGGCAGGGCTATCTAGCAGCGGCTGTTCTTCACCCGTCTCCTGAGACAAAGGCAAAGTCTCAGACTTCAGGCTGAGCAGGGAGGTTTGAAGCAGACACAGCAGCGGGATGATGAGACTGATGATGGCGGCATCACCGCTGACCATCTGTGTTGACTCCTCAAAGGGGCCCAGTACCTGAGAGATAGCAGACATCCACGTGCACTCCTCATCGTAGATTTTAGATAACTGACTGACCTGACTACCGCTTCTTACCGAGGTTGACATCTGACATTCCACAATGGCTCTGCATTGCTGGTAAACCCTGGCTACCATCTGGAAGGTAGAATTCCACCGCGTGGGCACGTCGCACAGCAGTCTGAGCCGGCAGTTGCAAGCACCTTTGCACTGCCCTAAGGGGGGCAGCATCCGTGGTTGACCTTGGTGAGCAAGTTAGCCAAATTGGGGTAGGTCTTAAGGAACCGCTGCACCACTAGGTTGAACACGTGGGCCAGGCATGGTACATGTGTGAGGCTGCCGAGTTGCAGAGCCGACACCAGGTTTCGCCCGTTGTCACACACAACCATGCCTGGTTTGAGGCTCCGTGATGCCTGCAACAGCTCCTGGGCCG
The DNA here is from genome assembly GCF_027789765.1 of Dendropsophus ebraccatus. Lineage (NCBI taxonomy): Eukaryota > Metazoa > Chordata > Amphibia > Anura > Hylidae > Dendropsophus > Dendropsophus ebraccatus. The sequence continues at coordinate 2,635,452 of NC_091468.1, forward strand.
TGTGCCTCTTGTCGCCTAAGCTCAGCAGTTATAACACCGCCTGTTGGCGCTTACCCACCACACTGCTGATGCAGCTAGCGCTACGAAGTGGAGGCGGCGTGCTCGTGGAGGGTAATAGAGAGGAGGAAGAAGAGGAGGAGAAAGAGGTGTACAACTCATGAGAGACCGCAACCGGGTAGGCCCTTGTCCACGTGTCTGTGGTTAGGTGGAACATGTCACTGACTGCGTTGGTCAGGGCACGGATGATGTTATCTGACATGTGCTGGTGTAGGGCTGGGACGGCACACCGTGAAAAGTAGTGGCTGCTGGGGACAGAGTACCGAGGGACAGCCACCGCCATGAGGTTCCTAATAGCCTCTGTCTCTACCAGCCGATAGAGCAGCATCTCCAGGCTCAGCAGTTTGCCTATGTGCACATTTAGGGCTTGTGCATGCGGGTGAGTGGCAGTGTACTTGCGCTTCCCTTCAAAGGTGCTGCAGGGACAGTTGCTGCAAGGACAGTTGAACGCTGCGCTTGGACACCTTGCTGGAGGGTGTGGATCATAGTGGAGGTGAAGGGGTGCGTGTAGGGCGGGAGGCGCTCGTGCCTGGGGCCTGGGTGGGGGGACTGACAGATTGCAGTCACTGAACGGCCTTGGTTCCACTGAGAGGGGTGTTTAGAACTCATATGCCTGCACATGCTGGTAGTGGTTAGGCTGGTAGTGGTGGCTCCCCTGCTGATCCTGGCGTGGCACACATGGCACACTACAGTCCGTCGGTTATCCGCACTTTTATAAAACCTCCAGACTTGGGAACATCTAGCCCTGGCCACGGGAGTTTGACTCTGTGAAACAGTTGCTGATCTACTCGCTCTGCCCCTGCTCCTCCCTCTGCCCACCCCTCTTCCTCTTCCAACCGGTCCTGTGGGTGAACTTGCCCCCCCTCAGAAGCACGGTCTTCACTAGGCTTATCCACCCAGCTCGGGTCAGTCACCTCCTCCTCATCCACCAGCTCCTCACTCTCCTCCTCACTCTGAGTTACATCCATGACAACAACCTCACTGTCTGACAACCGGGTCTCATCGTCATCATCAGACATCTCTTCCAACCCTACTTGCAAGTCCCCACTCTCATCACCCACTGACTGCCTGAGCTGCATAGTTTGGGCATCAGGACAGATCGACTGCTCCGGTTGCTCTGACTCAGGGAAGGGTCCAGAGAAGAGTTCCTGGGAGCCTGGTGGTGGTGGTGGATGGAGGGGCCAGGCTGTGGGGAAGGAGGCGGAGCTAATGGAGCAAGGGTTCCTCTCCCTTGGGGTAGCGTGGGCGGACTGCGTGGAAGACTGGGTGGTGGATAAGTTACTGGATACATTATCCGCTATCCATGTGATCACCCGTTCACACTGCTGCAGTTTCAATATCGGTCGATCATGAGACCCCGTAAGTTGGGCAAAGAAGCTAGGGAGTGGACGTCTGCGCTCCCTCCTGTGTCACCCTGCCCTGAAACACGGCCTCCAGCAACCATATCACTTGGAAACCCACACCCTCGACCCTTACCCCTGGGGTTCACCATTTTATGGACACTGCACAGTATGGAACTGAGATAGGCCTTGTGTATGAAATACAGATATCTGGAAAAATACTTGTAGTAACCAATGGTTTAGTGGGGCTGTACAGTACAATCTGAGACTGGCTGGACCTAGATACACGCTGTGATACCCCCTTACAATGAGCAGTGAAGTGCTATGCAGGTGTACTACAAATCCCAGCAATACAGTGTAGTACCCACTGGTTTTGTGGGGGGCTGTACGGTACAATGTGGTAGTGGCTGGACCTAGATACACGCTGTGATACCCCCTTACAATGAGCAGTGAAGTTCTATGCAGGATGCACTACAAATCCCAGCAATCCAATGTAGTACAGCAGGACCACCAGCCACAAAATCATAAAGGAGTACACTGAGCCCTTCTTAGGGGTGTGTATACAGCACCTAATGCCCCCTTTCTGCCAGCAGCCGGTCACCACAGTGTGCTGGTTATATCGCGGTAGCAGCACTACAACTCCCAGCCAGCAGTCTGTAGTAATAGTAATAATAAAAGGTCTGTGTGTTTGTATTGCTGGTATATACCCGGCCTACTGGAAGGCTATATCCTACACTGACTCTCTCCCTGACCAGCAGCAGCTCTCTCCCTGACCTCTCACAGCATGCGTCTGAAGCCAGCACTGCCCCCGCCCAGTTTTATACGGCAGGGTCATCTGATCTGGCCAACCAATCGCTGCTATCGACATGTATGGGTCCCACGTCATCGCAGGATGCACCAAAGAGTCTCCTGCATGTTTATTGGCTGAGAAATAGCGGCCAAACTTACAGGAAACGGATGATGAGATTTCCTCGAGTATCGCGAGATGCTCGTCCGAGTAACGAGAACCATCGAGTACCCTAATACTCCATCGAGTACCCTAATACTCCATCGAGTACCAAGCTCAGACCAGCATGCTCGCTCATTACTAACAATAACCAAATCACAGTAAGGGGTGCAAAACTTATTCAAATATAACTTGTAATTCTCTATGTTCAAATTGGACAAACTCCACATATATAGAGCAACATAGATAAAACCTCTATAGCCACTGTTAGGTACACTACTGCCCACCAGAGGGTCACATATCATGGCTATCACCACAAGCAGGTATCTCAAATAGTCTATTTGTCACACTAACAACAATGGAAGGCTATATAGAGTACACACTTCATCTCACCCTAGTATTCCCTAATACGGTGTATGTAGGAGACACTACCCCTGCTTGCCCAGGGTGGACCGGGGCAAAGGGCGACCCCTACCCTGATCTACCCTTTGGTGCAAACCCTAATGCACCCTATCACACCAACGCAGGTCCCTTACCTCCAACGCGTTTCCTCTGGGTTGGCGGAATCCTCAGGGAAGTGGGGTACAAGGAAGAATGGGGGGCACCTAAGTTACAGGAGGGTCCAACAGCTGCTGCAGTGGCCACCGCTAACAGGCAGACTCTGTGCAAGACAGCGCAGAGCATCAAACAGCTTCCTGCCACGGCAGCAGCCTTCCATTGTTGTTGGTGTGACAAATAGACTATTTGAGATACCTGCTTGTGGTGATAGCCATGATATGTGACCCTCTGGTGGGCAGTAGTGTACCTAACAGTGGCTATAGAGGTTTTATCTATGTTGCTCTATATATGTGGAGTTTGTCCAATTTGAACATAGAGAATTACAAGTTATATTTGAATAAGTTTTGTACCCCTTACTGTGATTTGGTTATTGACTATCGTGGTGTATAGAAACACAATTTGATTACTTTATTTGTGTACTGTGCCTATTCTATGTACAATGACTGGAACATCAACAAATAAAGCCCCTGTTGCCTCTCGTGTCCCCCCCATCATCCTAGTGTGTACGCTCCTGTGCCCCCCCCCCCCCCACTGATTCTAGTCTGTACGCTTTCCTGTCCTCCCCCCCACTCATCCTAGTCTGTACGCTCTCGTGTCCCCCCCACTCATCCTAGTCTGTACGCTCTCGTGCCCCCCCCCACTCATCCTAGTCTGTACGCTCTCGTGTCCCCCCCCACTCATCCTAGTCTGTACGCTCTCGTGTCCCCCCCACTCATCCTAGTCTGTACGCTCTCGTGCCCCCCCCACTTATCCTAGTCTGTACGCTCTCGTGTCCCCCCCCCAGTCCTCCTAGTCTGTACGCTCTCGTGCCCCCCCACTTATCCTAGTCTGTACGCTCTCGTGTCCCCCCCCAATCATCCTAGCCTGTACCCCCCCACTGATCCTAGTCTGTACGCTTTCCTGTCCCCCCCCAGTCCTCCTAGTCTGTACGCTCTCATGTCCCCCCCACTCATCCTAGTCTGTACGCTCTCGTACCCCCCCCCACTCATCCTAGTCTGTATGCTCTCGTGTCCCCCCCCAATCATCCTAGCCTGTACCCCCCCCCCCACTGATCCTAGTCTGTACGCTTTCCTGTCCCCCCCCACTCATCCTAGTCTGTACGCTCTCGTGCCCCCCCCACTCATCCTAGTCTGTACGCTCTCGTGCCCCCCCACTCATCCTAGTCTGTACGCTCTCGTGTCCCCCCCCCACTCATCCTAGTCTGTACGCTCTCGTGCCCCCCCCCCACTTATCCTAGTCTGTACGCTCTCGTGTCCCCCCCCAATCATCCTAGTCTGTACGCTCCTGTACCCCCCCCACTGATCCTAGTCTGTACGCTTTCCTGTCCCCCCCCAGTCCTCCTAGTCAGTACGCTCTCGTGTCCCCCCCCACTCATCCTAGTCTGTACGCTCTCGTGTCCCCCCCCACTCATCCTAGTCTATACGCTCTCGTGTCCCCCATCATCCTAGTCTGTACGCTCTCGTGTCCCCCCCACACACACACACTCATCCTAGTCTGTACGCTCTCGTGTCCCCCCCCACACACACTCATCCTAGTCTGTACGCTCTCAAGAGCAGGTTTGTAATTCTGTATTTTTAATTTTATTTTAATTTAATTTATTCATTGTATAATTTAATATAAGCATAACCTGTAATGTATTTATATACTTAAATAAGCGCTGCGGAATCTGTTGGCGCTATACAAATAAATATGTGTGTGTGTGTATATATGTGTGTATATATATATATATATATATATATATATATATATATTTACTACCGTTCAAAAGTTTGGGGTCACATTGAAATGTCCTTATTTTTGAAGGAGAAGCACTGTACTTTTCAATGAAGATAACTTTAAACTAGTCCTAACTTTAAACCAATCCCCTCTATACATTGCTAATGTGGTAAATGACTATTCTGGCTGCAAATGTCTGGTTTTTGGTGCAATATCTACATAGGTGTATAGAGGCCCATTTCCAGCGAGAAATTGCTAAGAAATTGAAGATTTCCTACAACGGTGTGTACTACTCCCTTCAGAGGACAGCACAAACAGGCTCTAACCAGAGTAGAAAAAGAAGTGGGAGGCCGCGTTGCACAACTAAGCAAGAAGATAAGCACATTAGAGTCTCTAGTTTGAGAAACAGACGCCTCACAGGTCCCCAACTGGCATCTTCATTACATAGTACCCCCAAAGCACCAGCGTCACCATCTACAGGGAAGAGGCGGCTGCCGGATTTTGGGCTTCAGGGCAGAGTGGCAAAGAAAAATCCATATCTGAGACTGGCCAATAAAAGAAAAAGATTAAGATGGGCAAAAGAACACAGAGATTGGACAGAGGAAGACTGGAAAAAAGTGTTGTGGACGGATGAATCCAAGTTTGAGGTGTTTGGATGACAAAGAAGAAGGTTTGTGAGACGCAGAAGAGATGAGAAGATGCTGGAAGAATGCCTGACGCCATCTGTTAACGTTTCAAAAGATTTTTATTGAGAGATTTTTTTAACAGTATAGGATAAAGCAGGAGTAATAAACACACAGAAAGAAATCAAGGAACACAGGGCAAAATAACAGCTGTAACAAGGGCATTGAAACTCTGATAAATGCTATCAAACACACACATAAGGTTACGCTATTATAAGTAGCAACTAAAAGCTAAACACGGTGTGCCGTATAGCCATAGAGGCAAACACACCGAAGATAAGAAAGGATTGGTAAGGGCACTGAGTCCGGCCTATTCAGAGACCATGGTAATATTACTGGAGACCAAAGTTCTTAAGGCGACCACAAGGAGCAAAGCAGCTGATGACCTTCCATTGGCTTGGTAATAAGATGGTTGATGTTGTTATAGGGGACCAGCAACTGGGCGGAATTGATCCATTTGTATGAAATGTTCTTTTCCCTAAGGATTCTGGTAACAGATGAGAAGGATCGGCGACGCTGCAAAGTCTCTGGTGATAAATCGGAGTAAACCTCAATGTTTTGGTAAGCGCCAGAAAGATGTTTCCCGCTTCTAGTTGCAGTCATAAACACGGTCTTTGTATGCAAAGCGTGAACTCGAACGACAACATCCCGTGGTGTAGAAGAGGGAAGATGAGAAGGACGGGGAATCCGCTTCACCCAGTCGATGCTCAGTTCATGCAGAGGACACTCCGGCAGTGCAGAATGTAACAGTTGCTGGACATACAGCGGCATCTCGGCAAGTTGAACAGACTCTGGTATATTGCGCAGTTTCAGGTTGTTGCGCCTCACGTGATCCTCTAATGCCATAATCCTGCAGCGCAAAGCAGCAGACTCATCCTCCAGCCTCTTGCAAGTGTCCAACAGAGAGTTATGTGTGCCAATGGCCTCACTTACTTTTATGTCCGCTAGAAAAACCCGATCCTCCACCGCTCTCACCGATGAAGAAAAGGAGGACAGGATCGCATCAATCCCGACAAGAAGCGAATCTCTGTGTCATCATCGCTTCTTTAATAAAAGCAACAGTCAGTTGGGATGCGCAGGAAAACATAGATTCTAGACGCTGATCAGTATCCCTTCTCAAATCAGCTAAAGGATGGGAAGGTGAGGAGGCAGCAGTATGGAGAGCAGGCAAGAGGTGTCCCGAGCCGATCGGAGATGCTGATGGCAGAAAGCTATCCGAGGAAGGATGAGGCATTTGAGGGTTAATAGTCTCAAAAGTCTGAGTATGGCTGCTGCAGGTAAAACCAGAAGCATTAGGAGAGAGGACCCTGACAGTCTGACATGTCTGAGTATCAGGAGAGTCCAAAGAAGCTGCGTCTATGTCCCCGCCACAGCGCGGGTCCGGGATAGGAAACTGTTCATTCATAAACAGTGCAGGGAGACACAGATTAGAGAGGGAGTGCGCAGGAGTCTGCAAATCTTCATCACCCACCAAGTGCAGTTTGTAAACAAATGCCTCCGCCACCCTGAGCCGCCGTCTCCGCCGTTTAGCTGCTTTGGATGAAGTCTTGTCATCAGAGCGTATCTCCCGATGTTGAGCCGGTGACTTTGACACCGGAGGGGCCTCCCACGCCACTCCAGCGTCCGCGGTGAGAGCTCTCACAACGTACTCCGGGAGGAAGTCGGCGCCATGATGGATAGCCACGTCCGACGGGACAAGGGCCTGAGCCCGTCTCCGAGCGGCCGCCGTTGCTTTTCTTGAGGTGGTCCGCATCCTTACAGAGTCTGCCAAGGTTGAAGATGTCCCCAGGGAAGAGATCTGTCGTAGAAAGCTGAGTAAATGCCGTAGTAAGCGCTGTGTAGACGGAGCTCCTCAGAGACGCGTCTGGTCTCTTCAGTTGCAAGCCACGCCCCCTGACTCCATCTGTTAGCATGGTGGAGGTCATGTGATGGTCTGGGGTTGGTGCTGGTAAGGGGGGAGATTTGTACAGGGTAAAAGGGATTGTGAATAAGGAAGGCGATCACTCTGCACCGCCATGCCATACCCAGTGGGCAGCGCTTGGTTGGAGCCAATTTCATCCTACAACAGGACAATGACCCTAAACACCTCCAAATTGTGCAAGAACTATTTACAGCAGAGGCAGCAGCTGGTATTCTATCATAGGTAATGGAGTGGCCAGCGCAGTCACCAGATCACCACCCCATTGTGGGAGCAGCTGGACCGTATGGTACGCCAGAAGTGCCCATCCAACCAATCCAACTTGTGGGAGCTGCTTCTAGAAGCGTGGGGGGCAATTTCTCCAGCTTACCCCAACAGATTAATAGCTAGAATGCCAAAGGTGTGCAATGCTGGAATTGGTGCACAAGGAGGATTCTGGGACGGAAGCAAAGTGTGATGGGAGAACAATGTTATTTCACATACAAATCAGTATTTCTAACCTTGTCAATGTCTTGTCTCTATTTTCTATTCATTTCACAACGTCTGGTGGTGAAGAAGTGCGACTTTTCATGGAAAACACTAAATTGTTTGGGTGACCCCACACTTTTGAATGGTAGTGTATATATATTGTAAGGATCTTCCCGGGGGATGGTGTGTTGGACACAGTTCACAGCAGACTTGGACTTATAAAACAGCTTGGAGTTTATTTGTAGCATAAACCGTCCACAACAGAAATATAGCAACACTGTGCTTTTAAGAACAAAACAAAAGGTCTTGCCCGTCTGGGCGCTAACTAACAAAACAGATCACCTCTCTGGCACTTCGATAACAGTATCGCAGGGTATGGACAATCCCCAGCAGCAGTGGTATCCCTCGCTCCCAGCAAATACAGCATGCAGGCTGTTCACTCCTGGCTGAGAGCGAGGACCTGTACACTGTGAGAGCGAGGACCTATACACTGTGAGAGCGAGGACCTGTACACTGTGAGAGCGAGGACCTGTACACTGTGAGAGCTTTTTGCCTTCTCAGGCTGATTGGGATCAGAGCTCACCAGATCCCAAAACCCACACTGGATCGAGGGGGGAGGGAATGGCAGATCCCACTACCAACCTATCCGCCATTCCAGTAAATCTGGCCCGGAAAATTAAACAACTCAGCAGCATATCACTGCTGAGCAACCGATCTCTCCCAGATTTACCATCTCACACTAAGCTGTAACCTAGGTGAGATGTACACCCCCTCGACCACTTCTCCAGTGACATGTCTACAATATATATATATTTATATTGTATATGTATGTATTGTCGGGTTTTTAAATTTGTAGCTTTTGTGTTTTGGATTTTCTCTCCTGAACTTAGTAACATAGTAAATAAGGTTGAAAGAAGACAAGAGTCCATCAGGTTCAACCTAGGGGAACCCTACTGTACTGATCCAGGGAAGGCAAAAACCCCTATGAGGCAGACGACAACCGCCCCACCACAGGGAGAAAACTCCCCCCCCCCCCCCCGGCTCCAATGGCGACCAGAACAATCCCTGGATCACCGGAAATCTAATGCCCATAACTTGTAATATTATATTGTTCTAGAAAAGCATCCGGGCCTCCCTTGTACTTATATAATGAATCGGCCATGACAATTCAACTTGTTTTCATATTTTCTATTCTTTTCTCTCTTGTTCACTAGCTCCCCCCCCCCAAAAAAAAAAAAAAAAATTGAGTCCAGTATGTAGGATTCCTGGCAGCGGATGTGCTCATGAATCCTTGGATATTTTCACAGGGAGCAGCTTGTATTTACAGTGGCTTCTCACGTCATCATCTGAGTTATTGTTGTGTTTGTCAGCAGGGCATTGTCTGTATAGCACTTTATAGATACGCAAACATATCATGGGGTCCGGCCTTCATTATATTGCAGAATCAGTTCACTTCTTGCTGTCCATGGATAGGACAATTGCCTGCCTTAGAGAACCAGTATTATAGGGGAACTCTGGGGAAAAGAAATTGTTTTCAAATCAACTGGTCTCAAAAAATTATACAGATTTGTAATTTATATTTAAAAAATCTCCATTCTTCCAGTACTTATCAGCTACTGTATGTTCTGCAGGAAGTGATGTATTATCTCCAGTCTGACACAGTGCACTCTGCTGCCACCTCTGTCCATGTCAGGAACTGTCCAGAACAGGAGAGGTTTTCTATGAGGATTTGCTGCTGCTCTCGATAGTTCTTGACATGGACAGAGGTGGCAGCAGAGAGCACATCAATGCAACAATTTACACACCCTATAAAGGAAAAGTTCAGACAAAACAATGTACAATACAAAACATGTACAATAATTTGGGGGGGTGGGCACATTTTTTGTGTCTGCCCATGACAGGCACATTTCCTTGTTTGCTGCAGAACCAAAGACTCATTTGTGTGTGTGTTTGTGTGTGTGTGTGTATGTATGTGTATATATATATATATATATATATATATATATATAGAGAGAGAGAGAGAGAGAGAGAGAGAGAGACACTGTGGCTCTGCAGAACACAATGAAATGTGCCTGTCATGGGTGGACACAAGCTGCATAGTGCCTCTGTGCAAAAAATGCCCCCATAAAGTAATAATGCTCCCTGCTGTGCCCCATATAGTAGTAATGTCCCATACTGTGCCCTCCATATAGTAATAATGTGTCCTGCTGTGCCCTCCATATAGTAATAATGCCCCCTGCTGTGCCCCCATATAGTAGTAATGCCCCCTGCTGTGCCTCCATATAGTAATTATGTCCCATACTGTGCCCTCCATATAGTAATAATGTCTCCTGCTGTGACCCATATAGTAATAATGCACCCTGATGTGTCCCCATATAGTAATTATGTCCCATACTGTGCCCTCCATATAGTAATATTGCCTCCTGCTGTGCCCCATATAGTAATATTGCCTCCTGCTGTGCCCCATATAGTAATATTGCCTCCTGCTTTGCCCCATATAGTAATATTGCCTCCTGCTGTGCCCCCATATAGTAATAATTAGAGATGAGCGAATCGGGTTCGAGTCCATCCGAACCTGAACTTTTGGCATTTGATTAGCTGGGGCTGCTGAACTTGGATACAGCTCTAAGGTTGTCTGGAAAACATGGATACATCCATGTTTTCTACATAGCCTTAGGGCTTTATCCAAATTCAGCAGCCACCGCTAATCAAATGCCGAAAGTTCAGATGGACTCGAGCATGCTCCAGGTTCGCTCAACTCTAGTAATAATGCCTCCTGCTGTGCCCCGTATAGTAATAATGCTCCATATAGTAATGATGTCTCCCGCTGTGCCTCCATACAGTTATGATGTCTTCTGCTGTGCCCTCCATATAGTAATAATGTCTCCTGCTGTGCCTCCATATAGTAATAATATCTCCTGCTAATGCCTCCTGCTGTGCCCCCATATAGTAATAATGTCTTCTGCTGTGCCCCATATAGTAATAATGTCTTCTGCTGTGCCCCATATAGTAATAATATCTCCTGCTAATGCCTCCTGCTGTGCCCCCATATAGTAATAATGTCTTCTGCTGTGCCCCATATAGTAATGTCTCCTGCTAATGCCTCCTGCTGTGCCCCCATATAGTAATAATGTCTCCTGCCATGCCCCATATAGTAATAATGTCTCCTGCCATGTACAGCCCCCATAGTTTTAATGTCCCCATCTCTATACAGCCCCCCTACAGTAATAAAGCCCACTGTTGTGACACCCCCCCCCCCAATTATATTGCCCCCGACTGAATACAGCCCTTCTATCTCCCTCCCCCATAACTATTCCTGGCAGGGAGCAGCTTTTCTCCGTCTTCTGGCTTCTAGCTTGTCAGCCTCAGGACGGATCCTCCATCAGGTGATGTCATATCACTGCGCCTGTGGGAGAGATCCCGTCACGTCCGCTCATAGGCTGCAAGATAGCCCCTCTGTCCACAGTGGTATCTGCATCCATCCGCAGTGTCTGAGCGGGCATGTATAGACGCACCCCCCCCCGGGGAAGGAAAGGGGACACATGGCTAATGCTGGTATTATAGGGGCACTCTAGGTACTATGACTGCCACTGAGGCTGCTGCTGGGAATGTCCGGGTTATTGGGCCGTTGTGCTTAGGTTGGAACAGTCTGTGGGCTTAGATCAAGTACTTAAAGGGGCTGAGAATGAGAGGACAGATTAAAGGGGTTATCCAGTGCTACAGGAACATGGCCACATTCTTCCAGAGACAGCACTGCTCCTGTCTGCAGTTTGTGTGGGGTTTGCAGCTCAGTTTCATTGAAGTGAATAGAGCTTAATTGCAAACCGCACCTGACCTGGAGACAAGAGCGGTGCTGTCTCTGGGAGAAAGTGGTCATGTTTTTGTAATGCTGGATAACCCCTTTAATAAGAATCTATACTCACCCCACAGCTGATGGTAGGGGACATTGTATGCTGTGGTGTGTAGGGACCCTGGACGTCTGCATTGGAGGACCCTGGACGTCTGCATTGGAGGACCCTGGACGTCCGCATTGGAGGACCCTGGACGTCCGCATTGGAGGACCCTGGACGTCCGCATTGGAGGACCCTGGACGTCCGCATTGGAGGACCCTGGACGTCCGCATTGGAGGACCCTGGATGTCCGCATTGGAGGACCCTGGACGTCCGCATTGGAGGACCCTGGACGTCCGCATTGGAGGACCCTGGACGTCCGCATTGGAGGACCCTGGACGTCCGCATTGGAGGACCCTGGACGTCCGCATTGGAGGACCCTGGACGTCCGCATTGGAGGACCCTGGACGTCCGCATTGGAGGACTTCTTACTTATCCTTTCACTCCCTGCACCTTTATAACTTTGTAAAAAGGTTGGAGAACCTCTTTAATATAGCTTGAAGCCTCTGTTCCCTTCAGACCCCGTTAGGTGCGGTGACATCTGCTGCCCCTGGCCTTGGTGAGAGGTGTAGGCTGGTGCAGGTAGTGATCTCCTCCTCCATACGCTGCCACGCTCTAGGTCCTCTCTTCTCGCCTCCTGGACACACAACGTTTTTCTCTTCTTTTCGGAGAGATTGTGTGTTGGAGGCGACGTCTTTGTGATTGTTCGTTCATTGCTGGATATGTGAAGTGCGAGGAATCATTATACTTGATTATGCGGAAGTTTTCTTGTTCTTGGCAGCAGTTCCAGCAGCTTAGTCATAAGCCATGGCTCATTAACCCCTGCCTCTCTGCCTCTTACACCGCACGCGTCATTTCTAATGCTATGTCAGCATATTGCTTAATAGCCGTGCCCTTCACTGCGGCCGAGCGTAAAACACCAGATATCCTCCTGACTGATGAACCCGAGAGCTGCACAGAGCGGCCGTCAGCCCCGCTACATTGGCCGTCCATGTGGTAAAGAACGGCTGCCGATTCAAGCTGGCAAATGAGCCCGGGTCCCGGAGATTCAGCCATCTGGGAGGCAAACGGCCATGTTCCTCGTATTACCCAGCAACTAATGGAATAATCCGCGACATCTGTCAGTACATACTTGGCTGCTGGTCCCTGTGGAAATGAAGAATGAGATCGAGTGCTAGACAAATGGTGGTCCGATTTACATCAAGTGTACGACATGGAGGCCGGCTATGTATATAACGATACATCAAGTGTACGACATGGAGGCCGGCTATGTATATAACGATACATCAAGTGTACGACATGGAGGCCGGCTATGTATATAACTATACATCAAGTGTACGACATGGAGGCCGGCTATGTATATAACGATACATCAAGTGTACGACATGGAGGCCGGCTATGTATATAACTATACATCAAGTGTACGACATGGAGGCCGGCTATGTATATAACTATACATCAAGTGTACGACATGGAGGCCGGCTATGTATATAACTATACATCAGGTGTACGACATGGAGGCCGGCTATGTATATAACTATACATCAAGTGTACGACATGGAGGCCGGCTATGTATATAACTATACATCAAGTGTACGACATGGAGGCCGGCTATGTATATAACTATACATCAAGTGTACGACATGGAGGCCGGCTATGTATATAACTATACATCAAGTGTACGACATGGAGGCCGGCTATGTATATAAGGATACATCAAGTGTACGACATGGAGGCCGGCTATGTATATAAGGATACATTAACGATACATGTAACGTGGACCCCCCTCCCCCCGTAAGGTTACACTAATGTGTGACTGTCCGACACTGTTGCCATTGATTACAAAATCAGGGCTGTGGAGTCGGAGTCGGAGTTAAGGGCCTATTACACGGGTCGTTTAGAGGAGCAAACGAGCGCTCTCATCGCTCGTTTGCTCCTCGTTCACCGCTCGCTGCTGCCGCTATTCAACGCAGCAGCAGCGAGCGGGTGAGTGCGGGAGGGGGCGGCGGGGAGCTGCGGGCCTTTAGTTTTGGCTGGAGTCGGAGTTGGAGTCGGAAAAAAATGTTCCGACTCCAGCTTGAAAAAAATCTTAAAAAATGTAGAATTGAATTTTGATATGAATTTTACAAGTTTTGCTCTTGAATATAAATTATGAGCAACATTCTAATATTACACTGTCCCTATTACATAAGGGTGGTCGGGGATATATCAGTAATAGTACACTGGCCCTATTACATAAGGGTGGTCGGGGATATATCAGTAATAGGACACTGGCCCTATTACATAAGGGTGGTCGGGGATATATCAGTAATAGTACACTGGCCCTATTACATAAGGGTGGTCGGGGAATATATCAGTAATATTAAACTGGCCCTATTACATAAGGGTGGTCGGGGAATATATCAGTAAAAGGACACTGGCCCTATTACATAAGGGTGGTCGGGGAATATATCAGTAAAAGGACACTGGCCCTATTACATAAGGGTGGTCGGGGAATATATCAGTAATAGGACACTGGCTCTATTACATAAGGGTGGTCGGGGAATATATCAGTAATAGGACACTGTCCCTATTACATAAGGGTGGTCGGGGAATATATCAGTAATAGGACACTGGCCCTATTACATAAGGGTGGTCGGGGGATATATCAGTAATAGTACACTGGCCCTATTACATAAGGGTGGTCGGGGAATATATCAGTAATAGGACACTGGCCCTATTACATAAGGGTGGTCGGGTGGATATATCAGTAATAGGACACTGGCCCTATTACATAAGGGTGGTCGGGGAATATATCAGTAATAGGACACTGGCCCTATTACATAAGGGTGGTCGGGGAATATATCAGTAATAGGACACTGGCCCTATTACATAAGGGTGGTCGGGGATATATCAGTAATAGGACACTGGCCCTATTACATAAGGGTGGTCGGGGAATATATCAGTAATAGGACACTGGCCTTATTACATAAGGGTGGTCGGGGAATATATCAGTAATAGGACACTGGCCCTATTACATAAGGGTGGTCGGGGATATATCAGTAATAGGACACTGGCCCTATTACATAAGGGTGGTCTGGGAATATATCAGTAATAGGACACTGGCCCTATTACATAAGGGTGGTCGGGGAATATATCAGTAATAGGACACTGGCCTTATTACATAAGGGTGGTCGGGTAATATATCAGTAATAGGACACTGGCCTTATTACATAAGGGTGGTCGGGTAATATATCAGTAATAGGACACTGGCCCTATTACATAAGGGTGGTCGGGGAATATATCAGTAATAGGACACTGGCCCTATTACATAAGGGTGGTCAGGGAATATATCAGTAATAGGACACTGGCCCTATTACATAATGGTGGTCGGGAATATATCAGTAATAGGACACTGGCCCTATTACATAATGGTGGTCGGGAATATATCAGTAATAGGACAGTAATAGTAACAGTAATATGGAGATATCCTGTGTAATATAGAGGAGGAGACATAAGTAATGTAGCTGTAACTTCTGTCCTCAGTGTTTTCTCTCTGGGAGAAGATTGTGTGTTTTTCTTCAGTGTGCTATTGCTGCAGCAGTGTGTGTGTGTGTGCTATTGCGTGCCCCCACAGTGACCTTCTATATCACTATGTGTGACCCCTCTATATCACTATGTGTGACCTCTCTATATCACTATGTGTGACCTCTCTATATCACTATGTGTGACCCCTCTATATCACTATGTGTGACCCCTCTCTATATCACTATGTGTGACCCCCTCTCTATATCACTATGTGTGACCTCTCTATATCACTATGTGTGACCTCTCTCTATATCACTATATGTGACCCCTCTCTATATCACTGTGTGTGACCTCTCTCTATATCACTGTGTGACCCCTCTCTATATCACTATGTGTGACCCCTCTATATCACTATGTGTGACCCCTCTATATCACTGTGTGACCCCTCTCTATATCACTATGTGTGACCCCTCTCTATATCACTATGTGTGACCCCTCTATATCACTATGTGTGACCCCTCTCTATATCACTATGTGTGACCCCTCTCTCTATATCACTATGTGTGACCCCTCTATATCACTATGTGTGACCCCTCTCTATATCACTATGTGTGACCCCTCTATATCACTATGTGTGACCTCTCTATATCACTATGTGTGACCCCTCTCTATATCACTATGTGTGACCTCTCTATATCACTATGTGTGACCCCTCTCTATATCACTATGTGTGACCTCTCTATATCACTATGTGTGACCTCTCTCTATATCACTATGTGTGACCCCTCTCTATATCACTATGTGTGACCCCTCTCTATATCACTATGTGTGACCTCTCTATATCACTATGTGTGACCCCTCTCTATATCACTATGTGTGACCTCTCTATATCACTGTGTGACCCCTCTCTATATCACTATGTGTGACCCCTCTCTATATCACTATGTGTGACCCCTCTCTATATCACTATGTGTGACCCCTCTCTCTATATCACTATGTGTGACCTCTCTATATCACTATGTGTGACCCCTCTCTATATCACTATGTGTGACCCCTCTCTATATCACTATGTGTGACCCCTCTCTATATCACTATGTGTGACCTCTCTATATCACTATGTGTGACCCCTCTCTATATCACTATGTGTGACCCCTCTATATCACTATGTGTGACCCCTCTCTATATCACTATGTGTGACCTCTCTCTATATCACTATGTGTGACCCCTCTCTATATCACTATGTGTGACCTCTCTCTCTATATTACTATGTGTGACCCCTCTCTATATCACTATGTGTGACCCCTCTCTATATCACTATGTGTGACCTCTCTATATCACTATGTGTGACCTCTCTATATCACTATGTGTGACCCCTCTCTATATCACTATGTGTGACCCCTCTCTATATCACTATGTGTGACCTCTCTATATCACTATGTGTGACCCCTCTCTATATCACTATGTGTGACCCCCTCTCTATATCACTATGTGTGACCCCCCTGTATATCACTGTGTGTGACCCCCCTCTATATCACTATGTGTGACCCCTCTCTATATCACTATGTGTGACCCCTCTATATCACTATGTGTGACCCCCTCTCTATATCACTATGTGTGACCCCTCTCTATATCACTATGTGTGACCCCTCTCTATATCACTATGTGTGACCCCTCTCTATATCACTATGTGTGACCCCTCTATATCACTATGTGTGACCCCCCTCTCTATATCACTATGTGTGACCCCTCTCTATATCACTATGTGTGACCCCTCTCTATATCACTATGTGTGACCCCTCTATATCACTATGTGTGACCCCCTCTCTATATCACTATGTGTGACCCCTCTCTATATCACTATGTGTGACCCCTCTCTATATCACTATGTGTGACCCCTCTCTATATCACTATGTGTGACCTCTCTATATCACTATGTGTGACCCCTCTCTATATCACTATGTGTGACCCCTCTCTATATCACTATGTGTGACCCCTCTCTATATCACTATGTGTGATCCCTCTCTATCACTATGTGTGACCCCTCTCTATATCACTATGTGTGACCCCTCTCTATATCACTATGTGTGACCCCTCTCTATATCACTATGTGTGACCCCTCTGTATCACTATGTGTGACCTCACACTACCTGCGCTGGAGAATGGGATCGGAGAAGACGAGCGGAGGTCGGGAACGGGCCCGGGTGAGTTGTTTGTTATTTTATTAGTTTAGTTGCAGCTAACCCCTGCCTGATTGTAGCAGCGCTGCGGTCATGCAGGGGTTAACATTTTTTTTTTTTTGGCGTACAAGGCGAACCCCTGACAATCTGATTAAAAGTCAGGGGTCATCTTATACGCCCAGTTGCCTTATACGTCGGAAAATACGGTAGTTAGAAAGATAGAAGATGTCAGCAGGAAAAGCCCCCCTGCTCCATCTAGTCTAGTTGTGAGTAGTTCAGGACATGGAGGCTGGAGACTGGCTGCACCCACAGGAGAAGCTGCTGTATATACAGTATATATTCCCTCAGAAGTCGCCCCAGGATCATGTAGGACATTAGGGAGAAGCTGCTGAGCCGCTGTGATAGATATCTCCCCTGGTATATGACCGGCCACTTATCAAGGAGCAGGAGGCCGAGTCGGAGTCGGGAATCGGTCCTGATAACATTCAGGAGTGGGAGCTGCGGCTTACCGACCTGTAGAAAATGACCAATGGCCAATCAGATGTCTCCATAACCAGTGAGGTTATAAATATGTAAAGAAAGAAATGCAACAGAACAGCAATGTGGGAACAAAGCCCTAGACTACGAAATGACACGCCCTTGGGGAATGGTGAAACCCACTTGGCAGTTTTCCCTAATTTCCAGGAGGGATAACAGAGGAACAGCCCAATAAACCAAGTAAAGATGCTGCAGAGGGGACTGTCGGGGACTGTTGGGGACGGTCGGGGACTGTTGGGGACGGTCGGGGACTGTTGGGGACGGTCGGGGACTGTCGGGGACTGTCGGGGACTGTTGGGGACTGTTGGGGACTGTCGGGGACTGTTGGGGACTGTCGAGGACTGTTGGGGACGGTCGGAGACTGTTGGGGACGGTCGGGGACTGTTGGGGACTGTCGGGGACTGTCGGGGACTGTTGGGGACTGTCGGGGACTGTTGGGGACTGTCGGGGACTGTTGGGGACTGTCGGGGACGGCGTCAGGAGAGCTGACATCCAATTCCAAGGGGTTACTCTTACTCCCATCTAATAATCACTGATATGCAGATGTTTTTATCCAAACTTTTATCTTTAATTTCCCAAAATTCAATAACAATTCTCTGTGTCATCAGATTTCGGACGCGATGGAGCGACTCCAAGAGGCGCTGCAGCTGCGGAAGGACGATCTCCACTGCCTGCACCTGCTGGCTCTGCTGCTATCAGCCCAAAAGCAGTATAAAGCGGCCACTGATGTCATCGACATGGCGCTGGCCGAGTATCCCGAGAACTTCAGGTACTCCCCCTCTTTATCGCTGCACATATGGGCCATGTTCACACACAGTGAAAATAGTGGAAATGACGGACGTCCAGTGCGCACAGTGTATAACATGACGGACGTTGTCAGCGCAGATCTCTAAAAAATCAGGACAATTCTTTTCGGACGTCTTTTGTAGACACATAGTTTAGCTCACAAGTTTTTTTCACCGTCTTTACTATTAAACTCAATGAATTTTCCAATTAAAGACGGAGGGGGATCAGTCTGCCTGAGCTAGAATAACGCACCGACAGCCGCTACTGCACTGACAGGCGGCCAGACAGCCCAATAACTGACATCATTTAAAAAAAATTATAAATGGACAAGAAAGACCATTGAAGGACACTAGAGTGACCCCGACCCTCTCGACCCTTCCAGAGTCGGACTGGCGTATCTGGGGCCCACCAGAGGAAGTGATCCTGGGGGCCACCAATGAAGAACCAGTGAGAAACAACATGTCAGTCAGTGTTTGTGCAGGTTCTAAAGCTGGGGGCCCACCGCAGGATCCTCTGGTACTCTGGTGAGCCAGTCTGACTGGACCCTTCTGAACCTTCTCACCCCCAGATGCTGCTGCTACAGAATGGTTGTTTTTTTTTTGTTTGTTTTTCTCGGTTTTATGCAAAGTTGCATGAAGGTGTTTGTATGTTTTATCAATTCCATTGTATGTTATGCAGATTGTGGTCGTGTATTGGTACTTTGTGGTGTGTATATATGTGAGCAGGCGGCTCTTGTTGCTGGGGTATACACTATATAAACATGCCGCCTCACCATTGTTGTAGGGAATACGTGTGGGTGTAAGCTAGGACACAGTCACAGGAACAAACTTAGGGTTTCTTGGGGTTTGGGTTTTTTTTTCGCTGTTTGTCACAAAGTTGTATGAAGGTGGTGGCGGCTGTCAGTAGCCTGTCACTATGCTGTCACTAGCCTGTCAGCACCAGGGTGGCCTCTTTCAGGAAATAGATGAGGTTTTCAAGGTTGGATTTTATAGGTGACACTTCTTTTTTTTTTTTTTCTTTACATTTCCAGCATAAAACCAGATTTGTGGTCCAGTGGTTTTAGGAAGATTTGTGCACAAAGGTCTAAGCGATAGGTGTGAACTGTGCCCGTCTAGAGGGGGCGAAGTTACTATGGATAGAGGAAGACTTTTACTCCTGTTTTTCCACCTTAAGGGTATGTTCACACTGAGTAAATCAGGCAGAATTCTGTGGCGGAGCTTTCTGCAGCAGAATCCCGCCTGTCAGTGTGACACTGCTTCTCTATGGAGGAGCGCGCGCTCCTCTGCTGCCACCGCTCTCCGCTCATAGGAGTGACATGTCACCTCTTAGAGGGAAGATGGCGGCAGTGGAGAAGCGTGCGCTCTCCCATAGACAAGCAGTGTCACACTGAGACAGGCGGAGAGCTCCGCTGTGAAATTCAGATTTATTTATTTTTATTTATTTTTTTTGTTTGTGCATACCCTTAGGGCCCTATTCCACAGGACAATTGTCGTTCGGATATTCGTTAACAATAAACGTTCTCAAGCAAGCGCTTGATTCTTGAAATCGTTCACACAATCCAATGGAGCGATGGTCTTTAATTCTAGTCGTTCTTGCGGTCGTCCTGACCTCGTTGATTGTTCGCTTCAGAGTGCTAATATACTGGGGAGAAGAAAGCGGACAATGGAAATCATGTTAGGAGATCTGAACCACATCCATCATGGGAAATATATGTATATTACTGGAGTAGCTTATACATGGTGGATGATATGGTCAGGAAGTGGGGTCCTACCTAGAGGACAGCCGTGACCCATGACGCCTTTTAACCTCTTAGGGATATATGACGTACCGGTACATCATATGTCCCTAAGGGGTGTTCAGAGCGGAACCGCCGCGATCCTGGGTGCCTTGTATAGCCCAGGACCGCGGCTATTAGCGGTCATGGTCTGATCGCTGTGCCTGCTAATAAGGTAATCGGAGGCAGCTGTCAAAGTTGACAGCTGCCTCCGATTACCGGAGGCAGCCGTTCCCTGGTGTCTAGTGGGGGAGATCGCTCCTCCGGGACGTTATCCCAGAGGAGCGATCTCCGTCACTGAAGCCGGCCGGGGTCCGCTCCAAGATGGTGCCGACCCCGGCTTGGCACTCGTCTGTTTTCGGCTGCAGCAGCCGAAAGCAAACGAGTGCCGATCTCATTGATCTTTGCTGTATTACTATATACAGCATAGATCAATGAGAGATCAAAGTGTATATACTAGAAGTCCCCCTGGGGGAATAACCCTAACCCCGGGGGGGGGGGGGAATAACCCTAACTTCAGGGGGGGGAATAACCCTAACCCCAGGGCGGAATAACACTAACCCCAGGGGGGAATAACACTAACCCCAGGAGGGGGGGGGGGATAACATTAACCCCAGGGGAGGAATAACCCTAACCCCAGGGGGGGGGGAATTAACCCTAACCCCAGGGGAAATAACCCTAACACCAGGGGGAATAACCCTAACACCAGGGGGGAATAACCCTAACCAGGGGCGTAACTAGAAATGGCTGGGCCCCATAGCAAACTTTTAATTGGGGCCCCCCCTCAACCGACCACTATGCCGTCAACACACCCAGCTCTACACAGGGTCTGTACTACATATAAATTACAGTGCAAATATATTTAGTGACTCACAGGGGATTTCTCCTCTGATCGGAGTTCTTCCCTTTTCATCTTCTTCTCCATCTGTCCTGGGCCATTATGGTAACTTCTCCGAGCCACGAATCCACAGAATCTGCCAGACAGACATATTAGTCTCCTCACTCTGGCCCCATCCTCATCTCTATACACACTGCACATCTGTATTGGCCCCTATAAGCCCTCTTTCAGTGGGTAGCCCTGGCTCCTTATAGATAGTCCCTTGTTCAGTCCTCCACATAGATGGCCCTGTGTGCATCTACTATAGTAGAGAGCCCCTCTGTGTTTGTAGTAGATGACAACCTCTGTGCATCCCCTATACCAGGGATAGGGAACCTCGGCTCTCCAGCTGTTGCAAAACTACAACTCCCATCATGTGTAGACAGTCAAAGCTAAAGCTGTAGTTTTTAAACAGCTGGAGAGCCAAGGTTCCCTATCCCTGCCCTGTAGTATATGGCCCCCTCTGTGTAGTCCCCTTCTAGATGATCCCTCTGTTTAGTCCTCTAAAATAAATACCCCCCCCCCTCTGCGCATGCCCTATTATATACATCCCGCAGTGTAGTTACCCTTATAGATGCCTCCTCTGTGACGTCCTCCTTATAGATTGCCCCCTGTGTTGTTCCCCTTACAAATGGCCCCCAGTGTTGTGCCTCCCCCATAGACAGCACCCAGTGTTATGCCTCCCCCATAGGCAGCACCCAGTGTTGTGCCTCCCCCATAGGCAGCACCCAGTGTTATGCCTCCCCCATAGGCAGCACCCAGTGTTGTGCCTCCCCCATAGGCAGCGCCCAGTGTTGTCCCTCCCCCATAGGCAGTCTCCAGTGTTTTCCCTCCCCCATAGGCAGTCTCCAGTGTTTTCCCTCCCCCATACACAGCCCCCAGTTTTGTTCCACCCCCATAGGCAGCCCCCAGTGTTGTCCCTCCCCCATAGGCAGCCCCCAGTGTTGTCCCTCCCCCATATATATAGCTTCCAGTGTTGTCCCTCCCCATATATATAGCCCCCAGTTTTTTCCCTCCCCCATATATATAGCCCCAAGTGTTGTCCCTCCCCATATATATATAGCCCCAAGTGTTGTGCCTCCCCATATATATATATATATATATATATATATATAGCCCCCAGTGTTGTGCCTCCCCCATATATAGCCCCCAGTGTTGTGCCTCCCCCATATATGTAGCCCCCAGTGTTGAGCCTCCCCCATATATATAACCCCCAGTGCTGTGCCTCCCCCATATATATTGCCCCCAGTGCTGTGCCTCCCCCATATATAGCCCCCAGTGCTGTGCCTCCCCATATATATACAGCCCCCAGTATTGTGCATCCCCCATATATATATATAGCCCGCAGTGCTGTGCCTACCCCATATATATACAGCCCCCAGTGCTGTGCCTCCCAAATATATATATAGCCCCCAGTGCTGTCCCTCCCCCATATATACAGCCCCTAGTGCTGTCCCTCCCCCATATATATAGCCCCCAGTGCTGTCCCTCCCCCATATATACAGCCCCTAGTGCTGTGCATCCCCCATATATATACATACAGCCCCTAGTGCTGTGCATCCCCCATATATATACATACAGCCCCTAGTGCTGTGCATCCCCCACATATATACAGCCCCTAGTGCTGTGCATCCCCCATACATATACAGTCCCCTCTGATAAAAATAAAAAAACTCACCAGTCACCTAACCACACGATCCCCCGTCGGTTGCAGGTCTCTTCTTCTCTCTTCATCTGCACCCGACAGATCAGCAGCTTCCAGGTGAAGTCCCGGGCAGCGCCACCACTGAGCTCAGTGATGTCGCTGCCCGGGACTTCGCCTGGAAGCTGGCGATCTGTCGGGGGCGGGGGCAACACTCTTGTGATCGCAAGCAAAATGCTGCTTGCGGTCACAAGAGTGATTGACAGGGCGGGAAGCCTATGGCTTCTTGCGCTGTCAATCAGAACACTGATCACCCGGGAGGCCTGCTCGGCCACCGGGTGTTGTAGGCAGTAAGCTCCGGGGGCCCAGGCCACGGGCCCCCCGATGCTAGGGGCCCCGTAGCACCGCTACGGCTGCTACGGCGGTAGTTCCGCCCCTGACCCTAACCCCAGGGGGAATAACCCTAACCCCCGGGGAGGCTTCTAGTATATGTGTAAAAAAAAAAAAAAAAGGATTGTTATTAGTAAAAAGCCCCCTCCCCTAATAAAAGTCTGAATCACCCCCCTTTTCCCAGGTTTTAAATAAATGTAAATAAATAAATAAACATGTTTGCTATCGCCGCGCGCGTAATCGCCCGAACTATTAATTAATCACATTCCTGATCTCGTACGGTAAACGGCGTCAGCGCAAAAAATCCCAAAGTGCAAAATTGAGCATTTTTGGTTGCATCAAATCCAGAAAAAATGTAATAAAAAGCGATCAAAAAGTCGTATATGTGCAATCAAGGTACCGATAGAAAGATCACATCATGGCGCAAAAACTGACACCTCACACAGCCCCATAGACCAAAGGATAAAAGCGCTATAAGCCATCAGATACAATATAAGTTATACATGTTATATATCGTTTTAATCGTAACGACTTGAGGAACATATATAACAAGTCAGTTTTACCCCTGGGCGAATGGCGTACAAACAAATTCCCCCCAAATAAAAGAAATTTTTTGTTCAATTTCACCACACTTTGAATTTTTTCCGGTTTCGCAGTGACTTTATGCAAAAATTCAGCCGTCATTGCAAAGTACAATTAGTGACGCAAAAAATAAGCATAAGGGCTGATGTGGGTCTCTAGGTGGAAAAATGCAAGTGCTATGTATGTATGGCCTTATATACACAAGGAGGGAAAAACGAAAACGCAAAAACTAAAATTGGCCCCGTTCTTAAAGGGTTAAACCACCTAGCTGCCCTTACCTGCTAAGAGGAGAGGTGGATGCTCTCCCTTTATAGTCTGAGACCTATGGATGCCTCAGACAGACACAACTCCCCCATTACCTGTATAGAAACCAGTGCTGACAGATACCGGAGCGGCCTGGTCTGCAGTGGAAGGCGGTGATCCCTTCCCTGTTTGCAGTATATATCTAAATATTATAAACTGCTTTATATGTAGACGCAACAATCTCTGCTTTGTCTGGAGCAATAACCAGACTGCAGCTTCATATCCCTTTTTATATTACCATGGAGGGAAGCCGTCTCGTCCTTGCACTCGTGTTGTGCTCTTATGTCCTCCTTATAACAATGACTTCCAGGATAGGTGGTGCTAGAGAGCTAACATTTGCAGACCTTTTTACCAGGGAACATTGCCTGGCCTATAAGACTCCCTGGACAGTCCCCTACACTAAGCTGGTGAGACATGTTAGATAAGTGTCGGCCAGAACCACCATCTTAGTGGGAATTCTTCAACGATCTAATGTGTAAGTACAAGAAGGAGAGCGTCTGAGGAGAGAGATGAGCAGCCAGGTTTTGGTGGTTTCCTTACAGGAGCTGCCCCTTGGCTGGGCCCTTCCCGGAGGGATATCTGGCTAGTCCTGGGTTTTGAGACTCTTTGATGAGGCTTCATGGGGTCTTCTTTTCCATATTCATGTTTCCAAGGGAGCAATGCACCTAGGATGTCACTGCATTGAGCGCTTTCATTAGCAGCCGGCAGTGTTGTCGTTTGGCTGGTCTCCCTGAGATCAGCGATCTGTTTCTCATACAGGTGTGAGAGGTTCATTGTCTCCCCCCTCCCCCCCCCAGCGTAAGAGGGGCATTGTCTAAACCCCCCCCTCCCAGTGTAGGAGGGGCATTGTCTACACACCCCCCCCAGTGTAGGAGGGGCATTGTCTACCCCCCCCCCAGTGTAGGAGGGGCATTGTCTACACCCCCCGTGTAGGAGGGGCATTGTCTACCCCCCCCCCGTGTAGGAGGGGCATTGTCTACACCCCCCCGTGTAGGAGGGGCATTGTCTACACCCCCCAGTGTAGGAGGGGCATTGTCTACACCCCCCCGTGTAGGAGGGGCATTGTCTACCCCCCCCCAGTGTAGGAGGGGCATTGTCTACACCCCCCCGTGTAGGAGGGGCATTGTCTACCCCCCCACACACACACTTTCCGGGTTTGGAGGGGCACTGTCTCTCTCCGTTTTTCGCTTCTAATTAGGCAGGGGACATGAGAAGTTTGTGGCTCGCTGATCACTACAGTTCTGACAGTCTTCTGTTTTTCCGCTGATCATTAAAATCCCTTCAATTCTCCTCAGACTTTCTGACATTAACTGCCAGAAAGCGACAAACCGACCTGAGATGACACATTTACAGCAAAGTACTTTTAGTCTGATGTGAGAAAATTTCCCTGGTAATACAGCGCAGCGGTCGCCATCCCCTGAGGCCGAATACTCTCTGCTATTCTACTCTATGATACTAATGAAGGGATGGATCAGTGCAATACCCATTGTCATTGCTTCAGACTGTCTAAAACTTCCTGGTTCTGTTGGAATAAATGAGTTCTCCAGATTTAGAAGAACATGGCGGCTTTCTTCCAGGAGCGGCTTTCTTCCTCCTTGTCCTCAGGTTGGTTGTGGAGGATTTTACAGCTCAGTTTTATTGAAATGAATGACGCAGAGTTGTAATACCACACACAACCTAGGGGCAGGGGTGGCGCTGTACGGTGTCAGGTACGGAGTTCCTGCCGCGCTCCCCATGCTGCCTGTATCAGGTACGGAGTTCCTGCCGCGCTCCCCATGCTGCCTGTATCAGGTACGGAGTTCCTGCCGCGCTCCCCATGCTCTCTGTGTCAGGTACGGAGTTCCTGCCGCGCTCCCCATGCTGCCTGTATCAGGTACGGAGTTCCTGCCGGGCTCCCCATGCTCTCTGTATCAGGTACGGAGTTCCTGCCGGGCTCCCCATGCTCTCTGTGTCAGGTACGGAGTTCCTGCCGCGCTCCCCATGCTCTCTGTGTCAGGTACGGAGTTCCTGCCGCGCTCCCCATGCTCTCTGTATCAGGTACGGAGTTCCTGCCGCGCTCCCCATGCTCTCTGTATCAGGTACGGAGTTCCTGCCGCGCTCCCCATGCTGCCTGTATCAGGTACGGAGTTCCTGCCGCGCTCCCCATGCTCTCTGTGTCAGGTATGGAGTTCCTGCCGCGCTCCCCATGCTGCCTGTATCAGGTACGGAGTTCCTGCCGCGCTCCCCATGCTGCCTGTATCAGGTACGGAGTTCCTGCCGCGCTCCCCATGCTCTCTGTGTCAGGTACGGAGTTCCTGCCGCGCTCCCCATGCTGCCTGTATCAGGTACGGAGTTCCTCCCGCGCTCCCCATGCTCTCTGTGTCAGGTACGGAGTTCCTGCCGCGCTCCCCATGCTCTCTGTATCAGGTACGGAGTTCCTGCCGCGCTCCCCATGCTCTCTGTGTCAGGTACGGAGTTCCTGCCGCGCTCCCCATGCTGCCTGTGTCAGGTACGGAGTTCCTGCCGCGCTCCCCATGCTGCCTGTATCAGGTACGGAGTTCCTGCCGCGCTCCCCATGCTCTCTGTGTCAGGTACGGAGTTCCTGCCGCGCTCCCCATGCTCTGTGTCAGGTACGGAGTTCCTGCCGCGCTCCCCATGCTCTCTGTGTCAGGTACGGAGTTCCTGCCGCGCTCCCCATGCTCTGTGTCAGGTACGGAGTTCCTGCCGCGCTCCCCATGCTCTCTGTGTCAGGTACGGAGTTCCTGCCGCGTTCCCCATGCTCTCTGTGTCAGGTACGGAGTTCCTGCCGCGCTCCCCATGCTCTGTGTCAGGTACGGAGTTCCTGCCGCGCTCCCCATGCTCTGTGTCAGGTACGGAGTTCCTGCCGCGCTCCCCATGCTCTCTGTATCAGGTACGGAGTTCCTGCCGCGCTCCCCATGCTCTGTATCAGGTACGGAGTTCCTGCCGCGCTCCCCATGCTCTCTGTGTCAGGTACGGAGTTCCTGCCGCGCTCCCCATGCTCTCTGTATCAGGTACGGAGTTCCTGCCGCGCTCCCCATGCTGCCTGTATCAGGTACGGAGTTCCTGCCGCGCTCCCCATGCTCTCTGTATCAGGTACGGAGTTCCTGCCGCGCTCCCCATGCTCTCTGTGTCAGGTACGGAGTTCCTGCCGCGCTCCCCATGCTGCCTGTGTCAGGTACGGAGTTCCTGCCGCGCTCCCCATGCTGCCTGTATCAGGTACGGAGTTCCTCCCGCGCTCCCCATGCTCTCTGTGTCAGGTACGGAGTTCCTGCCGCGCTCCCCATGCTCTCTGTGTCAGGTACGGAGTTCCTGCCGCGCTCCCCATGCTCTGTGTCAGGTACGGAGTTCCTGCCGCGCTCCCCATGCTCTCTGTGTCAGGTACGGAGTTCCTGCCGGGCTCCCCATGCTCTGTGTCAGGTACGGAGTTCCTGCCGCGTTCCCCATGCTCTGTGTCAGGTACGGAGTTCCTGCCGCGCGCCCCATGCTCTGTGTCAGGTACGGAGTTCCTGCCGTGCTCCCCATGCTGCCTGTATCAGGTACGGAGTTCCTCCCACGCTCCCCATGCTGCCTGTATCAGGTACGGAGTTCCTCCCACGCTCCCCATGCTGCCTGTATCAGGTACGGAGTTCCTCCCACGCTCCCCATGCTGCCTGTATCAGGTACGGAGTTCCTGCCGCGCTCCCCATGCTCTCTGTATCAGGTACGGAGTTCCTCCCACGCTCCCCATGCTGCCTGTATCAGGTACGGAGTTCCTGCCGCGCTCCCCATGCTGCCTGTGTCAGGTACGGAGTTCCTGCCGTGCTCCCCATGCTGCCTGTGTCAGGTACGGAGTTCCTGTGTTTTTCACAGCGTATGCTGACACCTGTAATACTTTATAGTTTCGCCTTGTACGCCGGAAAATGTTAACCCCTGCCTGACCGCAGCTTAGTCTCCTACACAAGCAGTAATGGTAAATACTGACAATGGTAAATGGTAAATACTGTAAATACTGATAATGGTAAATACTGACAACCCCGCCCCCTTATTTGGGTGTCCAGCGAATAAAAACTGCAGCCACCATTGTCTACCTTTAATATGGCATGATGCTGAGGGTTGTGGTTGTGCAATCTGGAGTTGCACAGCTTGAAAAATTACTACCAGCATCTTGTCCAAGAGACAATGATGGTGGTAGTAGTTCTGGAAGCTCTGCAACTCCAGCTTACACACATAGAAGCCCCACCATCACGCCATGCTGATACTTGATGATGGTGATTGTGCTTATGAAGCAGAGGAGACCTCAGACACCAGATTCAGCTATAACTCCTAGTCCAGCAGCTGACAGCAAGCAGCAACATCTTTCTGGAGCTTGAACTCGGCCAGGATCTTCCAGGGAGCATTGAAACAAACCCTTTCAGCTCCAGAAAGATGTTGCTGCTTGCTGTCAGCTGCTGGACTATGAGTTATAGCTGAATCTGGTGTCCGAGGTCTCCTCTGCTTCTCAGTCATTCTGGAGGAGAATCCTGTAGCATCAGACACCAGTGATCTCCTAGCAGGCATCTGGCATTAAAAGGGTGCCAAATGCTTCCTATTAGATCTGTGACATCTGATGCTGCCGGCTGCTGCCGACCTCCAGGATGACTGAGAAGCAGAGGAGGGAGCCCGACAGATAATATAGTATGTATTGTAAAACTGGGCGGGCAGAGGAGGAGTGGGGGCGGGAACAGGAGGAGTGGGGCGGGCAGAGGAGGAGTGGGGCGGGCAGAGGAGGAGTGGGGGCGGGCAGAGGAGGAGTGGGGGCGGGAACAGGAGGAGTGGGGCGGGCAGAGGAGGAGTGGGGCGGGCAGAGGAGGAGTGGGGGCGGGCAGAGGAGGAGTGGGGGCGGGCAGAGGAGGAGTGGGGTGGGCAGAGGATGTGTTGAGGGGCGGGCAGAGGAAGAGTGGGGCGGGCAGAGGAGGAGTGGGGCGGGCAGAGGAGGAGTGGGGCGGGCAGAGGAGGAGTGGGGGCGGGAACAGGAGGAGTGGGGCGGGCAGAGGAGGAGTGGGGCGGGCAGAGGAGGAGTGGGGTGGGCAGAGGATGTGTTGAGGGGCGGGCAGAGGAGAAGTGGGGCGGGCAGAGGAGGAGTGGGGGCGGGCAGAGGAGGAGTGGGGCGGGCAGAGGAGGAGTGGGGGCGGGAAGAGGAGGAGTGGGGGCGGGAAGAGGAGGAGTGGGGCGGGCAGAGGAAGAGTGGGGCGGGCAGTGGAGGAGTGGGGGCGGGCAGAGGAGGAGTGGGGGCAGGCAGAGGAGGAGTGGGGGCGGGCAGAGGAGGAGTGGGGGCGGGCAGAGGAAGAGTGGGGCGGGAAGAGGAGGAGTGGGGGCGGGAAGAGGAGGAGTGGGGGCGGGAAGAGGAGGAGTGGGGGCGGGCAGAGGAGGAGTGGGGCGGGCAGAGGTGGAGTGGGGCGGGCAAAGGAGGAGTGGGGGCGGGCAGAGGAGGAGTGGGGGCGGGCAGAGGAGAAGTGGGGGCGTGCAGAGGAGGAGTGGGTCGGGCAGAGGAGGAGTGGGGCGGGCAGAGGAGGAGTGGGGGCGGGCAGAGGAGGAGTGGGGGCGGGCAGAGGAGGAGTGGGGGTGGGCAGAGGAGGAGTGGGGCGGGCAGAGGAGGAGTGGGGGCGGGCAGAGGAGAAGTGGGGGCGTGCAGAGGAGGAGTGGGTTGGGCAGAGGAGGAGTGGGGCGGGCAGAGGAGGAGTGGGGTGGGCAGAGGATGTGTTGAGGGGCGGGCAGAGGAGAAGTGGGGCGGGCAGAGGAGGAGTGGGGGCGGGCAGAGGAGGAGTGGGGGCGGGCAGAGGAGAAGTGGGGGCGTGCAGAGGAGGAGTGGGTCGGGCAGAGGAGGAGTGGGGCGGGCAGAGGAGGAGTGGGGCGGGCAAAGGAGGAGTGGGGGCGGGCAGAGGAGGAGTGGGGGCGGGCAGAGGAGGAGTGGGGGCGGGCAGAGGAGAAGTGGGGGCGTGCAGAGGAGGAGTGGGTCGGGCAGAGGAGGAGTGGGGCGGGCAGAGGAGGAGTGGGGGCGGGCAGAGGAGGAGTGGGGGCGGGCAGAGGAGGAGTGGGGCGGGCAGAGGAGGAGTGGGGCGGGCAGAGGAGGAGTGGGGGCGGGCAGAGGAGAAGTGGGGGCGTGCAGAGGAGGAGTGGGGCGGGCAGAGGAGGAGTGGGGGCGGGAACAGGAGGAGTGGGGCAGGCAGAGGAGGAGTGGGGCGGGCAGAGGAGGAGTGGGGTGGGCAGAGGATGTGTTGAGGGGCGGGCAGAGGAGAAGTGGGGCGGGCAGAGGAGGAGTGGGGGCGGGCAGAGGAGGAGTGGGGGCGGGCAGAGGAGGAGTGGGGGCGGGAAGAGGAGGAGTGGGGGCGGGAAGAGGAGGAGTGGGGCGGGCAGAGGAGGAGTGAGGCGGGCAGAGGAGGAGTGGGGGCGGGCAGAGGAGGAGTGGGGGCGGGCAGAGGAGGAGTGGGGGCGGGAACAGGAGGAGTGGGGCGGGCAGAGGAGGAGTGGGGCGGGCAGAGGAGGAGTGGGGCGGGCAGAGGAGGAGTGGGGCGGGCAAAGGAGGAGTGGGGGTGGGCAGAGGAGGAGTGGGGGCGGGCAGAGGAGGAGTGGGGCGGGCAGAGGAGGAGTGGGGGCCGGCAGAGGAGGAGGGGGGCGGGCAGAGGAGGAGTGGGGGCCGGCAGAGGAGGAGTGGGGCGGGCACCTATGGCACCTGTGGAACAGCATTGAGACGTGATGTGTTTCCTTCTTCCTGAACTACAGAACTTCCTGTGGGACTTTGATTCTTTGAAAACCGGGTAACATTACAGCTGTCCTAATGAGTGTAAATGCCAATGTTATATAACTTTCCTTTGTAAGTGCAGTGTTAAATTATGTAATTTGCACGGAGTACCCCTTTAAAGGATCAGAGGCTGTCTTCCTGCAGCCACCACTAGGGGGAGCTCATGTCATATGTATTCCTGCAGCATATACTGTAGCCGTCAGCAGCACTGGACCACACATTAAAGGGGTTGTCCAGCGAAAATCTTTCTTTCAAATCAACTGATATCAGAAAGTTATATAGATTTGTAATTTACTTCTATTAAAAAATCTCCAGTCTTCCCATACTTATCAGCTGCTGTATGTCCTGCAGGAAATGTTGGTTTATTTTCAGCCTGACACAGTGCTCTCTGCTGCCACCTCTGTCCATGTCAGGAACTGTCCAGAGCAGGAGAGGTTTTCTATGGGCATTCATAGAAATCCGAGACAGTTCCTGCCTCGGCCAGAGATGTCAGCAAAGAGCACTGTGCACTGTGTCAGACCGAAAATAAAAAAACACTTCCTGCAGGACATACAGTAGCTGATATGTATGGGAAGACTTGATATTTTTTTTTATAGAAGTAAATTACAAATCTATGTAACTTTCTGATATAAGTTGATTTAAAAGAATTTTTTTTTTGCTGGACAACCCCTTTAAGGTCACATGGTTAGTGAGTAGCTCTTTCTGCCTGGTAAGAAGCACATATATAACCTGTATATATAGAGACTTCTTCTTATGTGTCGTGTCTGGGTTTTCTAGGAGTTGCAACCAACAGGAGTTATGCGTAAACTGGTAGGAGGCCACTCAGGTGTAGTTACCCCTTCTAACCATCAGGTGGCACTGTTGCTGTTCTGGATATTTGCACCTTACAAGCGGTATATGTCCACCAGCCGTATACTGTACTATACGTCTCTCTCTGGAGAATTCCGGACCTAGCCTGCGGGTATCCCCAGCATGTGATCCAGAACGAATCAACGATTATATCCTGCAAAGTCCTCCAGCGGTGCCCGGTGTCTGCCATGTCCTATATACGCTATATACCATATAGATACTGATACGCTATATACCCTGCCCTATACCATATAGATACGGATACTCTATATACCCTGCCCTATAACAGATACTGATACGCTATATACCCTGCCCTATACCATATAGATACGGATACGCTATATACCCTGCCCTATACCATATACTGATACGCTATATACCCTGCCCTATACCATATAGATACTGATACGCTATATACCCTGCCCTATACCATATAGATACTGATACGCTATATACCCTGCCCTATACCATATAGACACTGATACGCTATATACCCTGCCCTATACCATATAGATACTGATACGCTATATACCCTGCCCTATAACAGATACTGATACGGATACGCTATATACCCTGCCCTATACCATATACTGATACGCTATATACCCTGCCCTATACCATATAGATACTGATACGCTATATACCCTGCCCTATACCATATAGATACTGATACGCTATATACCCTGCCCTATACCATATAGACACTGATACGCTATATACCCTGCCCTATACCATATAGATACTGATACGCTATATACCCTGCCCTATACCATATAGATACAGATACGCTATATACCCTGCCCTATACCATATAGATACTGATACGCTATATACCCTGCCCTATAACAGATACTGATACGGATACGCTATATACCCTGCCCTATACCATATACTGATACGCTATATACCCTGCCCTATACCATATAGATACTGATACGCTATATACCCTGCCCTATACCATATAGATACTGATACGCTATATACCCTGCCCTATACCATATAGACACTGATACGCTATATACCCTGCCCTATACCATATAGATACTGATACGCTATATACCCTGCCCTATTACAGATACTGATACGCTATATACCCTGCCCTATACCATATAGATACTGATACGCTATATACCCTGCCCTATACCATATAGATACGGATACGCTATATACTCTTCCCTATACCATATAGATACTGATACGCTATATACCCTGCCCTATACCATATAGATACTGATACGCTATATACCCTGCCCTATACCATATAGATACAGATACGCTATATACCCTGCCCTATACCATATAGATACTGATACGCTATATACCCTGCCCTATAGCAGATACTGATACGCTATATACCCTGCCCTATACCATATAGATACTGATACGCTATATACCCTGCCCTATACCATATAGATACTGATACGCTATATACCCTGCCCTATACCATATAGATACAGATACGCTATATACCCTGCCCTATACCATATAGATACTGATACGCTATATACCCTGCCCTATAGCAGATACTGATACGCCATATACCCTGCCCTATACCATATACTGATACGTTATATACCCTGCCCTATACCATATACTGTTACACTATATACCCTGCCCTATAGCAATTACTGATACTCATGTATAGCACCTACAGAACTTATAGAACCTACAGTATAGCACCTATAGATCAGCGGCTTCCCCAGAATCTGGTCCTGGAGGTCATTTTCTCGTACACAGACAGAAGATCTATGCCGCTGCCCGGTATCGCTCCTTAGATAGATTAAACTAATTGGCCGTAAATGTTGACTCTGCAAGTAAGGCGACCCAATCCGGTAATGGCGGTAATTACCGCGCGGTCACATCATTCACCACCTATTGACATCAGCTCTTTGTATGGTCTATAAAAATGATAGATGAAGAGAAGAGTAAGCAAGAAAAGCTTCCCTTTCTGGCATCAGCTGCTGGAGGTTGTGGACGTCTCACCGGCCGTTGGAGGAGGCTGCTTTTATAACTGGGAGTAGGTGTACTTGTATTATAGAGTATCATCATCCTGAAGGCAATGAGTTTACTTAGTATTAGAGAATGGATAATCTGGAGATCCATTATATCCATACATATAGACTATTACGGGGTGTCGGGGCCATTATATAGCCATGTGTATTGGTGAATCCCATCTCTCCTCTGGTATGGAGGTGACATGCGCCACGTTCTCTTTAACTTCAAGCCTTCATACCATGTCTGATAGAATGACGTAAAGCCTGTGTACACCTTTAAACTGCATTTTTTTTCTTGCCTTGTAATTGTCATGGGGCTAAAATATATTGTAAAAATGGCTTTGTTTTGCTTCTGCGGCCTCTGCAGCTGGATGTAGGTGATCTTTCTCTCTCTATACTTTCATACAGCCATATGTTTTCCTCCCTGTATCCGCAGCCTGAGTAAGCTGTCCTACAAGGATTCTCTCCCCCTGTCTACTTTGTGGGCTGGTGTGTAACCCTCTCTTCCTGCATCAAGTTCAATCCACACTAATGCTGGAGCGCAGACCTTTGAGGTGAAAGAAGACGAGGCAGAGGAATACAGTGAGGCATTGTGTCATCCATATGGCGGCCCATGCATCCACTCCACTCTTGGTTTATTGGTTCAGGGACTTTGGGTGGTAGGGAAGGAGTGGTCCCATCTTTGAATAGACACTAAGAGGTTAAGGATCTGTATAAGTTTTATTTGTGCATCATTTTGCCATTGACTGGTGGCTGGTTACATTTTACCAGTATAGTACCAGTATAGTAGGACGGCACTCTGCTGGTAGGTGGCGCTTGTGGTGGATCCAGTAATGGGTGAAACAGAAAAACCCAGCACTCACCAAGCCAGTTTGCTTGTTTATTAACAATGCATCATGCATGGGTATAGACGGGACGCGTTTCAGGCAATAGTGGCCGATGAACCTGATGAAGGCTACCATGAGCCAAAAACCTATGTATACCCATGCAGTGTAATGCTGAGTTCTTTTGTTTTACCCACTTCTCACCAGCATGGCCCCAGGGATTCTCTATGACGGCTTATGCGCTTAGGGCAGTCCAGTTTTTTGCACCACAGACCTTTGATAGGGGCTTTGAACTTGGGTGCGAGTGTACCCCACATACTCATTGATGTGACTGTAAGGGTGAACCTTGTTGTGTAATGACTGGGGAGGAGGAGGAAAGGCCTGACTGGAAGCAGATCTATGTGTGTGAGAGAGGTGGTCTTGGCTATTGGGACCAGCTGCTTTCGGGTTATGGTCCTACTCGGCAGCTGTGGACTGTTACACAGCACACATATCAGGAAGGATGGATAAGCAATGGGCAGGCTGCGAGTCCTGGGTCACATCTTTCTTGCAGGGTGCCTAACAGCTGACCCCATGTTTTATCCACCTTGGTGCATTGTGTTCTTAAAAAAAAAAACATCCCCTTTCCAAAAATTTCCGGGAGTCTTTCTTCTCTTGTGCACGGTGCACATGTGAGGTACAGGTTACACAATGGCAGCCGATGGTGGTTGGGTGACTGGCTCCTCGTGGTTCCTGTACAAGGTGACACAACCCACCCGGCTTGGCTACGACAGAGACCCACAGCGGCACTGCACAATGGGTTAACAGCTGGAGGTCACCTCACAGTAGATAAAGGCTGGACATGTCCTGGATGTTAATGCGAGATGCTATATCTGGCCGATATTTAGGCGTTGTACGGTCCGTTCATCAGTACACAATATGGCTGAGAACACATGTACGGTCAGTGTCATCCCAGTAGTGAAGGCACAATCTCTGCCATGATATAATCCTAAAGAGCTTCATCATGTACCATGCTGAGTGGTGAGAAGCGCTTGATATCTATTCACGGCACAACGGTTTTATCGCTATCAATATTATTCCCCCGTCCTTCCATTTGACGACTTCTTTCCGTCCATTTATCGACCTCCTCCTCTGTGAGAACTTCAATCCTCTGGCTCCATGATTTCAGTCCTATCCTGCCTATACCACAAACACCTCTCTATAACATCCACTACCTGTGGCTATTTCCATGAAGAAGATAAAAGCCGCTGCCCGAAACCCGTAAGAGTGGAGGATGATTTGAATTTGGATCCTCGCAGACATCACTAGTCCTTCCAGTGTGAAAGTAGGTCAGCGGGAACGCTGCTGAAGTGAAGGAGGGAAGGTCATCATTAGCCAGAAAGTGCTTGTGGTTACCACGGTATTACTTCATGCCGCAACCTTGGCTTCTATTGTCAGAGGGCACAGAGAAGCTGAATTGCAGCAGGGGCTTTTCAGCATGATAATAAGCGGGTGCCTCTGGCCGGGTGCACTAGCTCCAGCCAGGCAGAAGTCATTGCTGCTAGCGGTGACTGGAGCTGCATCACAATACACGGCTGTAGGGGGAGATTCTCCGAGGAGGCGCACAGTCTCTTCCACCGATACACAGCAGATGAAACCACACTGCATCACTTGTGTCAATCTACCTCGCCATTCCGTGCACCGACGCCGCTCTCGTTAAGGAACTTAATAAGGATTGAAATAAATTCCGATTATACGGGAAAGATTTTGTGCGGCGGCGACGGCTTTATCCTCAGATGACTTCAAAGTTGTTTAGATTCCACATAAAAAGCGGGAAATGTCTGTGGGGAAAAGACTTCCTTTAGGGTAGGGAGATGGCGATATCTCTAATAGCAGATGTCGTGTTTAGGGCCGGATTGGCGAATCTGACGAATTGTGTGTATGACAGTATTCTCATGGTATATGGTGTGTGTGTGTGTGTGTGTATATATATATATATATATATATATATATATATACTAGAAAATGTACCCAGCGCTGCCCGGGTATAAAGTGTCAGTGTGTTAATTCGATTTATTCTAAGGTGCCCAGGAGGCCAATCTATGTCCTTGTTTTTTTTTGTTTAAGGGGAAATCGCCAGTAGCCCTATATACCCGACAGTTCTGCACTGTTTATGTAAATTGTAGCTTATGCACATTATAAATAAACTAAAAACTTCAAACATCCGTCCTGTATACCTGTAGTGTATAGTTGGGGGGGCTGTATATCTGTAGTGTATAGTTGATGGAGGTCCTTTATACCTATAGTGTATAGTTTGGAGTCCTGTATACCTGTAGTATAGAGTTGGTGGAGGTGCTGTATACCTGTAGTATAGAGTTGGTGGAGATCTTGTATACCTGAAGTATATAGTTCTGGGGTCCTGTATACCTGTAGTGTATAGTTTGGGGTCCTGTATACCTGTAGTATAGAGTTGGTGGGCATGCTGTATACCTGTAGTGTATAGTTTTGGGTTCCTGTATACCTGCAGTGTGTAGTTTGGGGTCCTGTATACCTGTAGTATATAGTTGATGGAGGTCCTGTATACCTGTAGTGTATACTTTTTGGGTCCTGTATACCTGTAGTGTATGGTTGGTGGAGGTCCTGTATACCTGTAGTGTATAGTTTTGGGGTCCTGTATACCTGTAGTGTTTTGTAGTATATAGTTCAGGGGCCCTGTATACCTGTACTGTATTGTTTGAGGGTCCTGTATACCTGTAGTATAGAGTTGGTGGAGGTGCTGTATACCTGTAGTATAGACTTGGTGGAGGTCCTGTATACCTGTAGTGTATAGTTTTGGGGTCCTGTGTACCTGTAGTATATAGTTGGTGGAGTTCCTGTATACCTGTAGTGTATAGTTTTGGGTCCTGTATACCTGTAGTATAGAGTTGGTGGGGGTGCTGTATACCTGTAGTATAGAGTTGGTGGAGGTCCTGTATACTTATAGTGTAAAGTTTAGGGTCCTGTATACCTGTAGTATATAGTCGGTGGAGGTCCTGTATACCTGTAGTATAGAGTTGGTGGAGGTCCTGTATACCTGTAGTGTATAGTTTGGGGTCCTGTATACCTGTAGTTGGTGGAGTTCCCGTGCACCTGTAGTGTATAGTTTTGGGGTCCTGTATACCTTTAGTGTCCTGTATACCTGCAGGGTCGTATTTACCATTAGGCACTCGTGGTCTGCCTAGGGCGGCACCTTGCATGGGGGCAGCACCAGGGAGCAGGGGGAAAGGAAACAACTTTTTAATTTTTTTTATTTTTCTAGTCCACCTCCTGTTCAGACTTGCCAGAAAATCTAGTGTCTTTTCTAAGGGGGGTATGGTAGTATTGGTCAGGTCTGGTATGGCAGTATTGGTCAGGTCTGGTACAGCGGTGTTATCCAGTCACAGTATGGCGGTATTGGTCAGGTCTGGTATGGCGGTGTTATCCAGTCACAGTGTGTCGGTATTGGTCAGGTCTGGTATGGCAGTGTTATCCAGTCACAGTATGGTGGTATTGGTCAGGTCTGGTGTGGCAGTATTATCCAGTCACAGTATGGTGGTATTGGTCAGGTCTGGTATGGCGGGGTTATCCAGTCACAGTGTGGCGGTATTGGTCAGGTCTGGTATGGCAGTGTTATCCAGTCACAATATGGTGGTATTGGTCAGGTCTGGTGTGGCGGTGTTATCCAGTCACAGTATGGCGGTATTGGTCAGGTCTGGTATGGCAGTGTTACCCAGTCACAGCATGGCGGTATTGGTCAGGTCTGATATGGTGGGGTAAATGTGACCTCTGGAGCTATTATCTACCAATCTATCATGATGCTAATTAGTGAGTGAAGATGGCGCGTCCTCAGGTTTAGTGCTTAGGGCAGCAGCAGCTGGTAATACTGCCCTGTATACCTGTACTGTATAGATGGAGTAGGGGGACCTGTATACATGTGCTGTATAGATGGAGTAGGGGGCCCTGTATACATGTACTGTATAGATGGAGTAGGGGGTCCTGTATATACATGTACTGTATAGATGGAGTAGGGGGCCTGTATATACATGTACTGTATAGATGGAGTAGGGGGTCCTGTATATACATGTACTGTATGGATGGAGTAGGGGGCCCTGTATACCTGTACTGTATAGATGGAGTAGGGGGCCCTGTATATACATGTACTGTATAGATGGAGTAGGGGGCCCTGTATATACATGTACTGTATAGATGGAGTAGGGGGTCCTGTATATACATGTACTGTATAGATGGAGTAGGGGGTCCTGTATATACATGTACTGTATAGATGGAGTAGGGGGCCCTGTATATACATGTACTGTATAGATGGAGTAGGGGGTCCTGTATATACATGTACTGTATAGATGGAGTAGGAGGTCCTGTATATACATGTACTGTATAGATGGAGTAGGGGGCCCTGTATATACATGTACTGTATAGATGGAGTAGGGGGTCCTGTATATACATGTACTGTATAGATGGAGTAGGGGGTCCTGTATATACATATACTGTATAGATGGAGTAGAGCAGGGGTGGGGAACCTTTTCCATGTCGAGGGCCGGTCGGGCATTAATAAAATCATTCGAGGGCCGCATACCGTGCGCGGCAGTTAGTAGCAGGGGTTTGCAGCACCCAGGGCAAGGCAAGGTATTGTTCGCCTAGTGCCCCTGCTATTGTAGTTAACCCCCAGCCATGTCCCTGGTAGCCTAGTTAACCCCCCCAGCCATGTCCCTGGTAGCCTAGTTAACCCCCCCAGCCATGTCCCTGGTAGCCTAGTTAACCCCCATCAGGCATGTCCCTGGTAGCCTAGTTAACCCCCATCAGGCATGTCCCTGGTAGCCTAGTTAACCCCCATCAGGCATGTCCCTGGTAGCCTAGTTAACCCCCATCAGGCATGTCCCTGGTAGCCTAGTTAACCCCCATCAGGCATGTCCCTGGTAGCCTAGTTAACCCCCATCAATCATGTCCCTGGTAGCCTAGTTAACCCCCAGCAGTCATGTCCCTGGTGGACTAGTTAACCCGCATCAGTCTTGTCCCTGGTGGACTAGTTAACCCCCAGCCATGTCCCTGGTAGCCTAGTTAACCCCCCCAGCCATGTCCCTGGTAGCCTAGTTAACCCCCCCAGCCATGTCCCTGGTAGCCTAGTTAACCCCCCCCCAGCCATGTCCCTGGTAGCCTAGTTAACCCCCCCAGCCATGTCCCTGGTAGCCTAGTTAACCCCCATCAGGCATGTCCCTGGTAGCCTAGTTAACCCCCATCAGGCATGTCCCTGGTAGCCTAGTTAACCCCCATCAGGCATGTCCCTGGTAGCCTAGTTAACCCCCATCAGGCATGTCCCTGGTAGCCTAGTTAACCCCCATCAGGCATGTCCCTGGTAGCCTAGTTAACCCCCATCAGTCATGTCCCTGGTAGCCTAGTTAACCCCCATCAGTCATGTCCCTGGTGGACTAGTTAACCCCCAACAGTCATGTCCCTGGTAGCCTAGTTAACCCCCAACAGTCATGTCCCTGGTAGCCTAGTTAACCCCCAACAGTCATGTCCCTGGTAGCCTAGTTAACCCCCAACAGTCATGTCCCTGATGGACCAGTTAACCCCCAACAGTCATATGCCTGGTGGACCAGTAAACACCCAACAGTCATGTCCCTGGTGGACCAGTTAACCCCCAACAGTCATGTCCCTGGTGGACCAGTTAACCCCCAACAGTCATGTCCCTGGTGGACCAGTTAACCCCCAACAGTCTTGTCCCTGGTGGCCTAGTTATCCCCCCCCCCCAACAGTCATGTCCCTGGTGGACCAGTTAACCCCCAACAGTCATATGCCTGGTGGACCAGTAAACACCCAACAGTCATGTCCCTGGTGGACTAGTTAACCCTCATCAGTCATGTCCCTGGTAGCCTAGTTATCCCCCCCCCCCATCAGTCATGTCCCTGGTAGCCTAGTTATCCCCCCCCCCATCAGTCATGTCCCTGGTAGCCTAGTTATCCCCCCCCCCCCATCAGGCATGTCCCTGGTAGCCTATTTAACCCCCAAATAAAAAAAAATAAACATTCCTCTCACCTTTCCTTCGTTCCCACGCTGTCCAGGTCCTCTTCTCTCCCAGGTCCTCTGTGCCGGTCTTCTCCTGCAGGCTGCGCGCGATGAAATGACGTCATCGCGCGCGGCCCGCAGGAGACTGAAGACACGCGCCGCTTTGGAGGAGGAAGGAGCCGACACAGACAGCACGGCAGCTGTCACAGAGGATGCTGTGTGCGCCGGCTCCTTCCTTCCTCCAGAGCAGCGCGTGTCACAGGGGAGCCGCGGGCCGCGGGCCGCGGGCCGCATCGGGAGGTCTCAGGGGCCGGATGCGGCCCGCGGGCCGGAGGTTCCCCACCCCTGGAGTAGAGGGTCCTGTATACATGTACTGTATAGATGGAGTAGGGGGCCCTGTATACATGTACTGTATAGATGGAGAAGGGGGTCCTGTATATACATATACTGTATAGATGGAGTAGGGGGTCCTGTATACATTTACTGTATAGATGGAGTAGGGGGCCCTGTATATACATATACTGTATAGATGGAGTAGGGGGTCCTGTATACATTTACTGTATAGATGGAGTAGGGGGCCCTGTATACATGTACTGTATAGATGGAGAGGGGGCCCTGTATACCTGTACTACATAGATGGAGTAGGGAGTCCTGTATACATGTACTGTATAGGTGGAGTAGGGGGTCCTGTATATACATGTACTGTATAGGTGGAGTAGGGGGTCCTGTATATATATGTACTGTATAGATGGAGTAGGGGGTCTACCAGTTATTACTGTGGATGTTGTGAGGCAGCTTCCCTAGCAACCACTGCTCCCTGTGAAAATGAAAGCAGTAATCCTATTGGTTGCTAAGGCTTCCAACTGCCGTTTCTCCTGGGCAGCTGCAGCTAATTATATCACCTGTGTGTGCAGTGTGGAGATTTTCCCATTCATTTCTATGGGGTGGTCTTCCCCTTCCCCCTCCTCTCCTGTACATCTGGCGGGGACGTGACCTTCGCTATAACCTTCCCGGGCACCCAATGTATCTGTGGGCCAAATTTGGGGTCAAACGGTTCAGGCGTTTGGAAGTCTATACGTGACAGAGGGACAGACAGACTTTCATTTTTATGATATAGATGTGTGATTATAGAGCAATGCAAATAATATCGACACCATTCTTATTACATCAAGGGGACACTTTCTTCTGGAAACAGCAGCTCTCCTATCCTCCGGGTGTGGGTTCTGCATGAAGTGAATGGAGCTGTAATACCACACTCAACCTGAGGACAGGGGTGGCGCTGTTTTTGCCAGAAAGTAGGTGTTTTCTTACTATTCCTGGATAACCCTTTTTCCTTACCAAAGAATAGTTAATAAGAGATCCAGCTCCGGAGCAGGTGTAGATATCTGTGCAAGTCATGCGACAGGCGCCGGTCTCGCCTCTTAGTAAATCCGGCCAGGAAGTTAGGGGCAGGGATTTGTCGGAGACTGGTGTGCGAGTCCCCCATAGAGTTGAATAGACTGGCAGCCACAGGATTCAGCTAGGAGGCCAGGAACCCCTGTCCTGTTCTTGTGATTGGTGGAAGTCCCAGCAGTTGGACCCCTACCGATCAGGCACTGCGGATAGCGGATGGGTCTTCTGTGTAGGTGTCCACTATAAAGTGAATGTCCACCATAGAATACAATTTTCTAAATTGTACTTGAAGAGGTCATACAGGATTAGAAAAAGCACAGCTACTTTATTGCAAAAACAGCACCACCCCTCTGTCCTCAGGTTGTGTCTGGTATTACACGTCAGCTTCATTCACTTCACTGGAACTGAGCTGCAAAACGCCCACAGCCAAGTGTTGCACAGAAAGCGTCCTTGTTTTTCTAATCCTGCACAATCCCTTTAATAAGTCCACCATTCTGAACTACAACAGTACCTCGGTGTAAGAGTAACTTGGTGTAAGAGCATTGCTTTGGTGTAAGAGCTCCCTGTACTGGGTGGGAGGGGGAGTGGGGGAGGGGCAGGGTCTGCATAGCGGGGTCTACAGCCCTGTACTCTGACCCAGGAAGTCTCTCTCACCTTCCATATCATAGCAGATCCACTTCAGGCTGGGGCTTACATCAGGGGACAGGACTGTGGAGGTAATCTCTCCATAGCTGTAACCGCAGCACAGTACACATTGGGGGGGGGGGGCGAGAGCTGCA
The DNA here is from genome assembly GCF_027789765.1 of Dendropsophus ebraccatus. Classification (NCBI taxonomy): domain Eukaryota; kingdom Metazoa; phylum Chordata; class Amphibia; order Anura; family Hylidae; genus Dendropsophus; species Dendropsophus ebraccatus. The sequence continues at coordinate 2,678,216 of NC_091468.1, forward strand.
GCACAGTACACATAGGGGTGAGAGCTGCAGCACAGTACACATAGGGGTGAGAGCTGCAGCACAGTACAAAAAGGTGTGAGAGCTGCAGCACAGTACACATAGGGGTGAGAGCTGCAGCACAGTACACATAGGGGTGAGAGTGAGAGCCGCAGCACAGTACACAAAGGTGTGAGAGCTGCAGCACAGTACACATAGGGGTGAGAGCTGCAGCACAGTACACATAGGGGTGAGAGCTGCAGCACAGTACACATAGGGATGAGAGCTGCAGCACAGTACACAAAGGTGTGAGAGCTGCAGCACAGTACACATAGGGGTGAGAGCTGCAGCACAGTACACATAGGGGTGAGAGTGAGAGCCGCAGCACAGTACACATTGGGGGGGGGGAGCTGCAGCACAGTACACATAGGGTTGATAGACACAGCACAGTACACATAGGGTTGATAGACGCAGCACAGTACACATAGGGTTGATAGACGCAGCACAGTACACATAGGGGTGAGAGCTGAAGCGCAGTACACTTAAGGGTGAGAGCTGCAGCACAGTACACATAGGGGTGAGAGTGAGAGCCGCAGCACAGTACACATTGGGGGTGGGACCTGCAGCACAGTACACATAGGGTTGATAGACGCAGCACAGTACACTTAGGGGTGAAAGCTGCAGCACAGTACACATAGGAAGGGTGGAGCCGCGGCAAAGTACACATGGGGGGTAAGAGCTGCAGCACAGTACACATGGGGGTGAGAGCTGGGCACAGTACACATAGGGGCGAGAGTGAGAGCCGCAGCACAGTACACATGGGGGAGTCGAGAGCCGCAGCACAGTACACGTGGGTGGGGGAGTGCTGCAGCACAGTACACATGAAGGGGTGAGAGCTGCAGCACAGTACGCATGGGGTGGGAGAGCCGCAGCACAGTACACATTGGGGGGGGGGGGAAGCCACAGCACAGTACACATTGGGGGGGAGCCGCAGCACAGTACACATTGGGGGGGGGGAAGATCCGCAGCACAGTACACATTGGGGGAGGGAGCCACAGCACAGTACACATAGGGGGGGTGAGAGCCGCAGCACAGTACACATGGGGGTGAGAGCCGCAGCACAGTACGTATGGGGGAGAGGGAGAGCCACAGCACAGTACACATGGGGGGTTGAGAGCCGCGGCACAGTACACATAGGGGTGAGAGCTGAAGCGCAGTACACTTAGGGGTGAAAGCTGTAGCACAGTACACATAGGGGTGACAGCTGATGCGCAGTACACATAGGGAGGGTGGAGCCACGGCAAAGTACACATGGGGGGGTGAGAGCTGCAGCACAGTACACATTTGGGGGGGGGAGCCGCAGAACATTACACAGTACACATGGTCGGGTGAGAGCTGCGGCACAGTACACATAGGGGCGAGAGTGAGAGCCGCAGCACAGTACACATGGGGGGTCGAGAGCCGCAACATAGTACATGTGGGGGGGCGAGATCTGCAGCACAGTACACATGGGGGTGAGAGCCGCAGCACAGTACACATTGGGGGGGGGGGGCGCAGCACAGTACACATGGGGGGGAGCCACAGTACACATAGGGGGTAAGAGCCGCAGCACAGTACACATAGGGGGTAAGAGCCGCAGCACAGTACACATGGGGGGGAGCCACAGTACACATGGAGGGGGTTTGAGAGCTGCGGCACAGTACACATTTGGGGGGGGGGGAGCCGCAGCACAGTACACATGGTTTCTAGTGGATTTGTTTGCTTTGTACCATTGATTCCCCCAGGGATGTCAGGGCGGCAGGGGATGGGGCCGATCTTTGGAGTGTTAGAGTTTGTGTATTTGGGTGGCATCTGGCTCGGCCGTTCCTCTGCTGCCGATGTCCTGATACGCGGCCAGGTCGCATAGTCTCCAGCATTCTGCGCACAGGCCGCCCGGCTCATGGCTGCAGGGATTATGGGATTGCTTTTTCTGAGAAAAGAAACAAGTTAAGCAGCAACAAATCCCAAATAAGCCTCCTCTTCATGTCTCCTGATTCCATCAGCCGCAGCCGCCGCCGCCGTGCCTCCTCCCCACCCTGCTGCATTGTATCTGGAGGGAATTACTATTGATTGGTTTGGCTGGACGGGATCGGGATGGGGCACATAGGGAATTCCTGTCAGCTCTCATTCAGCCCTATCTATGAAATAACCTGACAGAAGGCCGTCTGCCCAATAGGGGATTCCTGGCCGAGCTGGGACGTTACAAGGAGAACGCAGCATAGTTTATTTAGCCTTTAAATGGACAGTGAAACATATGGGCAGAGATTTGTGGTGTGCCAGGTATGGGCCGGGCGAGTATGGCAGTATATACCATATATCTGAAGACGTCCCAGTGCCAGATGCAACCGCAGCCCTAAGTAAGGGAACCTGTCAGCTAGAATTCACCTTCCAGACTGCTGACACTGTTAGATGCTGTCAGGACAAGGAGACACCTGGTACCCACCATATATCCGTCTGTGCTTCCAGGATGTAGAAACAGGATTTTTTTTTTAATCTGGTGCCAAAGAGGCATCCCCAGGTTCCTAAACTGCTTTTCAGTGTAACACCTCCTCCTTCCCCCTCCCATCCCTGACCCTGCTGTAACACCTCCTTCCCCTCCCCCTCCCATCCCTGAAGCTGCTGTTACTCCTTCTCGCTGCCCCTTCCATCCCTGACCCTGCTGTAACACCTTCTCTGTCCCTCTCCTCTCCCTGACCCTGCTGTAACACCCCCTCCCATCCCTGACCCTGCTGTAACACCTCCTCCTCCCATCCTTGACCCTGCTGTAACACCTCCTCCTCCCATCCCTGACCCTGCTGTAACACCCCCTCCCATCCCTGACCCTGCTGTAACACCTCCTCCCATCCCTGACCCTGCTGTAACACCTCCTCGCTCCCCCTTACATCCCTAAACCTGCTGTAACACCTCCTGGGTCCCTCTCCTATCCCTGACCCTGCTGTAACACCTTCTGGGTCCCTTTCCTATTCCTGACCCTGCTGTAACACCTCCTCGCTCCCCCTTCCATCCCTGACCCATCTTTTGGCTCAGCTTCTAGCTGACTGTCTGTGAATCAGAGATAGAGGCAGTTCAGAGGCTTGGGAACACCTCTCTGACACTGGGGAAGAATGAAAGATTTTTTATCTACATTCTAGAAAGACAGACAGGTTTAGTATTGAGCTGTAACTCCAGACACAGCCAGTAATATAATGGGGGGTCCACATTGTCCTCATAAAACAGCATTCTCATTGTGCTTCTCCAATAATTTATTACTGGGAAGTTACCTCTGAATTTTATCTTTCTTCATAGTTTGTTGTTCACCAAAACCAAACTGGTGCGGATACACGAAGGAGCGGAGGAGGCGCTGATAACATGCCGCCATATGCTGTTTCTGTGGCAGAAACTGTATAACTGTTCACAGCTGAGGTAAGTACAGTATGGGGGCACATACTGTGTACAATACCTATTTATGGGTGGGGGTCTGAACTAAGTACTGTATGGGGCCATAACTCTGTGTGCATCACCTATTGATGGGTGGGGGTTTGAGGTAAGTACAGTTTGGGGGCCATAACTCTGTGTGCATCACCTATTGATGGGTGGGGGTTTGAGGTAAGTACAGTTTGGGGGTAGATACTCTATGTACAGCACCTATTGATGGGTGGCGGTCTGAGGTAAGTACAGTATGGGGGCCATAGCTCTGTGTACAGCACCTATTGATGGGCAGGAGTCTAAGGTAAGTAAAGTATGGGGGCACATACTCTGTGTACAGCACCTATTGATGGGTGGCGGTCTGAGGTAAGTACAGTATGGGGGCACATACTCTGTGTACAATACCTATTTATGGGTGGCGGTCTGAGGTAAGTACAGTATGGGGGCACATACTCTGTGTACAGCACCTATTGATGGTCAGGAGTCTAAGGTAAGTACTGTATGGGGGCCATAACTCTGTGTACAGCACCTATTGATGGGTGGGGGTCTGAGGTAAGTACAGTATCTCCGGATCATAGGACCACCAGGGATGACTCTGTTACTGTGAAGATTAGTGTTGAGCAGATTCAGCAAATCGTTGGGGATTGGCAATGTTTAGCCATAGGCTGGATCAATCTACTCCAGGACCCCCAGGATGGCATCCAACTTCTGCAGCCGCATTGAATCAGATGCCGAATGTTCAGGTACAGAGAACGTGGCTGAAGCCGAACAATCTGACAGGTCTCCTCAGCACCAGTAATGGTAACAAAATATATGTGATGGAATTTCCATTTGACAACGTCCTGGTGCATTAAAGTGAAGGGGACATCAGGTCCATCTCCTTTATCAATCAGCGCCGGTGCAGGGGGTGCGGGGATGCCGGTGCAGTGATGCCGGTGCGGGGATGGCGGTGCAGGGGGTGCGGGGATGCCGGTGCAGTGATGCCGGTGTGGGGGGTGCGGGGATGGCGGTGCAGGGGGTGCGGGGATGGCGGTGCAGGGGGTGCGGGGATGCCGGTGCGGGGATGCCGGTGCAGGGCGTGCGGGGATGCCGGTGCAGGGGGTGCGGGGATGTCGGTGCAGTGATGCCGGTGCGGGGATGCTGGTGTGGGGGGTGCGGGGATGCCGGTACGGGGGTTGCGGGGATGCCGGTGTGGGGGGTGCGGGGATGCCGGTGCGGTGATGCCGGTGTGGGGGGTGCGGGGATGCCGGTGTGGGGGCTGCGGGGATGCCGGTGTGGGGGCTGCGGGGATGCCGGTGTGTGGGGTGCGGTGATGCCGGTACGGGGGGTGTGGGGATGCCGGTGTGGGGGCTGCGGGGATGCCGGTGCGGTGATGCCGGTGTGGGGGGTGCGGGGATGCCGGTGCGGTGATGCCGGTGTGGGGGGTGCGGGGATGCCGGTGTGGGGGCTGCGGGGATGCCGGTGTGGGGGCTGCGGGGATGCCGGTGTGGGGGGTGCGGTGATGCCGGTACGGGGGGTGCGGGGATGCCGGTGTGGGGGCTGCGGGGATGCCGGTGCGGTGATGCCGGTGTGGGGGGTGCGGGGATGCCGGTGCGGTGATGCCGGTATGGGGGGTGCGGGGATGCCGGTGCAGTGATGCCGATGTGGGGATGCCGGTGTGGGGGGTGCGGGGGTGCTGGTGCGGTGATGCCGATGTGGGGATGCCGGTGTGGGGGGTGCGGGGGTGCTGGTGCGGTGATGCCGGTATGGGGGGTGTGCGGGGATGCCGGTGCAGTGATGCCGCTGCGGTGATGCCGGTGCGGGGATGCCGGTGCGGGGATGCTGGTGGCATGGTCCTTTTTATGAACCCCCGACCGGTTCATGTGCATTGCACTGTTCTATTTCTGAGCACTCTCCCACCCCGGAGCACTGTGGGTAGGCCCACCCGCCCCCGATGTGACTAAACCCCCTCCTCTCTGTGATTGTTTGTAATGGAGCCACATGACAGAGGGGAGGGGGTTTCATCTCACTGGGGGCGGGTGGGCGGGTGCTGCCCACAGTGCTTAGTGCTGAGGAGACCTGTCAGATTGTTTGGGTTCAGCCACGTTCTCTGTACCTGAATGCTCGGCATTGGATTCCCCGCGGCTGCAGAAGTTGGACGCCGCCCTGAGGGTCCTGGAGAGGATGGATCCAGCCTATGGCTAAACATTGCTGAACACTGGACGATTTTTTTGGCGATTTAATGATCTGAAACGACCACAATGATGAGTGATCCTAAATCGTTCACCCTATTACACAGGACAATGGTCGTTACTGGCGGTCATTCTTGCGCTTGTCTTTTCCTGGCTGATAGACCAGGGAACGACCAAACAACGTGTTATTACACTGAACGATGTTCAGACAATTTGTGAACCGTCAACGATGAAAATAGGTCCAGATCCTATCACATGATCAACGATTTCTTGTTGGTCATTTAATGGTTGGCTGCTATTACGCAAAATACCGCCCTTACAGAGTCATCCCTGGGGGTCCAGAGGCAACGGCCCATCATCCCCTGGGCACTGAGGGCGGCCTCTCAGGAGCTGCTACTACGGTGGCCACTGCATCACTTTGCTGTCAGTCTCTTGGCATTAGGGCAGAGGGACCCTTTAGTTTTACGGTCCTAGTCCTAACATTAGGACCTGATGCTGGTGGAGAGACCTATGGGGTAAGCAAGCTTGGACTTGTGTGTCTTCCATTGATGTGACTGGTGCAGCTCTTCTGGTTTCAGTGATTCTGAGAAGGAAAGCAGTCTGGCGGATGTTCCCCTGACAAGAAAACACAGCGGGCTGCACCTCGCTGTTCCTGACGCTCATGATCCAGAGAACGGTCAGTGATACTTTAGATTTGCAGTGAGTTGTCATCAGATACGCTGTTATAATAGTCCTTGTACGTCCAGGGATTAGAGAGGCGACCGTTAACTAAAAAGAAATTCATATAAATGATGTAATGCTTGGTGTTTCCTGCGGGGGCGCTGCACAGACTTGCTTCTGTTTCCACCACAGATTAAAGACGGGTGTTAGGGGCAGACACACAGATTTTTGTGTCTTCAGCAGAAAGCAGCAGCTAAGAACTGGGGGAAGGAGACTGAATAGATAATAAAGAGTATGGAAGGAATTGTTAGTCTCACCATGGGCAGCAACATATCAAAAGTTATGTATAAGTGGAATACCCCTTTAATTCTTTTTTACCAGCAGGGGATTTCCCTATTGGAGTGGTTTCGCCTGCTGGCAGCTCAGGGGTCACATCCTGATCACATTCGGGACGTCATTGGTAGAATGTAACAGGGAATATTCTGTAATTCAGCTGTCACAATTTGCTGTTGGGCACAATATGTTTCCCTGGCGTTCTGCACTCCTGGTGGGATGAGACTCCGATGATACCAGGGATTTAGGGGATTATTGATCCTCCACCTTACATTTGCGGCCTGTCTTTTATGGCCATGCCTCTTGGTGCAGTGAATCTATGGTCAGCCATTAATGTGAATACACCATATAGAGGAGTAGCAGCCTGCTGTGTGAAGTGTATAGGGGCCATCTGTGTGAAGTCTGGGCCTCAGCCAAGAGACCATGGGGACACCTGGGCCTCAGCCAGCAGAGCAAGGGGACGCCTGGGCCTCAGCCAACAGACCAAGGGGACGCCTGGGCCTCAGCCAAGAGACCATGGGGACACCTGGGCCTCAGCCAGCAGAGCAAGGGGACGCCTGGGCCTCAGCCAGCAGAGCAAGGGGACGCCTGGGCCTCAGCCAACAGACCAAGGGGACGCCTGGGCCTCAGCCAACAGACCAAGGGGACGCCTGGGCCTCAGCCAACAGACCAAGGGGACGCCTGGGCCTCAGCCAGCAGACCAAGGGGACGCCTCAGCCAACAGACCAAGGGGCGCCTGGGCCTCAGCCAACAGACCAAGGGGCGCCAGGGCCTCAGCCAACAGACCAAGGGGCGCCAGGGCCTCAGCCAACAGACCAAGGGGACGCCTGGGCCTAAGCCAACAGACCAAGGGGACGCCTGGGCCTCAGCCAACAGACCAAGGGGCGCCAGGGCCTCAGCCAACAGACCAAGGGGACGCCTGGGCCTCAGCCAACAGACCAAGGGGACGCCTGGGACTCAGCCAACAGACCAAGGGGACGCCTGAGACTCAGCCAACAGACCAAGGGGACGCCAGGGCCTCAGCCAACAGACCAAGGGGACGCCTGGGACTCAGCCAACAGACCAAGGGGACGCCTGGGCCTCAGCCAACAGACCAAGGGGACGCCTGGGACTCAGCCAACAGACCAAGGGGACGCCTGGGCCTCAGCCAACAGACCAAGGGGACGCCTGGGACTCAGCCAACAGACCAAGGGGACCCCTGGGCCTCAGCCAACAGACCAAGGGGACGCCTGGGACTCAGCCAACAGACCAAATGGACGCCTGGGCCTCAGCCAACAGACCAAGGGGACGCCTGGGCCTCAGCCAACAGACCAAGAGGACGCCTGGGCCTCAGCCAACAGACCAAGGGGACGCCTGGGCCTCAGCCAACAGACCAAGGGGACGCCTGGGCCTCAGCCAACAGACCAAGGGGACGCCAGGGCCTCAGCCAACAGACCAAGGGGACGCCTGGGCCTAAGCCAACAGACCAAGGGGACGCCTGGGCCTAAGCCAACAGACCAAGGGGACGCCAGGGCCTCAGCCAACAGACCAAGGGGACGCCTGGGCCTCAGCCAACAGACCAAGGGGCGCCTGGGCCTCAGCCAACAGACCAAGGGGACGCCAGGGCCTCAGCCAACAGACCAAGGGGACGCCTGCGCCTCAGCCAACAGACCAAGGGGACGCCTGGGCCTCAGCCAACAGACCTTGTGTAGATTGTTCCTCCATGCTCAATCCCAGATACCCATGAGCTCCTCTCATTGACTTCAGTGGAGAACGTCCCCTGTACGGATAGGTCACTCGGTGGCTGAATGGAAATAACTTAAACTTTGAAGAACACCTGGTGTGGATAGAGTTACCCAACGCTCCAGAAATGAATAATTGAACAATAAAACCAGTTTAATAGTACGGAAGGCAAAGTAGTTACACAAGGCTTATTATTTAGGAAATGATGGATGGTCATATAATCCCGTCCTTCATTATTTATATTTGTATCATTCATACAGCAGCAACCTGGACTCTCCTCCATCTTCCAAATATATGGATAGAGAGATAGGAGAGATAGATAGGGAGAGATAGAGAGAGATAGAGAGAGAGATAATGAGATAGATAGAGAAATAGATACATAGATAGATAGGAGATAGATAGATAGATAGATAGATAGATAGATAGATAGATAGATATGAGATAGATAGATAGAAGATAGATAGATAGGAGATAGATAGATAGATAGGAGATAGATAGACAGATAGATAGATAGATAGATAGATAGATAGATAGATAGATAGAAGATAGATAGATGATAGAGATAGATAGATAGGAGATAGATAGATAGATAGATAGATAGGAGATAGATAGATATGAGATAGAGAGATAGATAGATAGATAGGAGATAGATAGACAGATAGATAGATAGATAGAAGATAGATAGATGATAGAGATAGATAGATAGGAGATAGATAGATAGATAGATAGATAGATAGATAGGAGATAGATAGATAGGAGATAGATAGATAGATAGATAGATAGAAGATAGATAGATGATAGAGATAGATAGATAGATAGATAGGAGATAGATAGATAGATAGATAGATAGATAGATAGGAGATAGATAGATAGATAGATACATAGATAGATAGGAGATAGATAGATAGATAGATAGGAGATAGATAGATAGATAGATAGATAGATAGATAGATAGATAGATAGATAGGAGATAGATAGATAGGTAGATAGGAGATAGAGATAGATAGATAGATAGATAGGAGATAGATAGATAGATAGATAGATAGATAGATAGGAGATAGATAGATAGATAGGTCTATTGTTGGTCTATTTATCATTGCCCCAGTAGCCAGAATCCTGCTCCACACTGACGAGGGGCAAATACCCTGAAACTGCAGTCTGTGGATGGATGCCTAGCCTTGGTAACCCTTATCTTATGTCGTTATACTCGCCGCAGAGTTAGACTGTGACTTACAGGGGCCACCCTGGTGTTTCCCTATTTGGGTCCTAAAGCTCGCAACAGAGTGAGGACCTGAGGGACTACGTATCAGGGTGGTTTGGTGCTCTCCCCACTAGGAGGCGCCCCTTGGCAATGGGCTTCCTTCTCTGGAGAGAGGGATATCTGGCTATTCCCATGTTTTGAGACTCGTAACTGAGGCTCCACAGACCCCTTTTTTGCATAGATAGATAGATAATAGATAGATAGGAGATAGATAGATAGAAGATAGATAGATAGATAGATAGGAAATAGATAGATAGATAGGAGATAGATAGATAGATAGATAGATAGGAGATAGATAGATAGATAGATAGATAGATAGGAGATAGATGATAGTTTTTTTCTCTCTAATACTAATAAAGCTGACAGAATCTGATTGGCTCCTGTAGGCAGACGCCCATTTCATGCTGATACGTTTCTTATCGTAACTTTCTGCCACGGTGGAGCGCCAGTACCCCAGAGCGATGAAAGTGGAGTATCCCTGTGTGATTAATGTGTTATTTGTGGTTGTGGCGTTGATAGCATGCACTGATATGATGTCAGCGTACCCGAAGCTCCCGGGGCGTCTGGTCCACCACTTCTCGCACCGGCCGCCACCACCAATAACCTTGATATTTCATCCTCACGTTTTATAGGACTGAATTAATGTTTCCTGTAATTATAAGAGTTACACGGTGGAGGTTTCAGTGAAGGTCGTGTATAAGGTCTCTGTGCGGAATCTGCCGGATCTGCGCTTTCTTATATCCTTATATTTAGTAAGGGAAATATTATGGAGTTTTAGTGGTTTTAGGTCAGACTGACAGACTTTATTATTTCGGCTTTAATAATAATGGATCAGACTGGGGGCCGCAGTCGTCTGCTGTCAGGAAGGTCAGCACTTATGGCCGCTGACTCATGACAGCCATACCTTAAAGGGATTGTCAGGTGCAGTACTGTGAAGGCCTATGCTTTGTAGGAGGCTCCACCTAGTGCTCCCCCAATGATCAGTGATGGTGGGGAGATGGTATTAGCATCTTGTCCCCTGTAGAACATGGGGAACCTTTGTCCCTCCAGCCAAAGCTTTGGCTCTCCAGGCATGATGGGAACTGTAGTTTTACACCAGCTGGAGGGCTGTAGCTTCCCCATCCCTGCTGTAGGGTTATTGTTATGCTGCAGAGACGATGATAAATATCCAGCGGATGGTACTGTGCTTACCATCAGAGCAAAATAAGATGTGTATGTCCTAGCTCAGGTGGGCTAAGTATAGGGGGAAACATACTCACCGTCCCTGATCCCCCCACCACATCTGACCCATTGGGGCCTGAGACCAGCTAAGCACCACCTTGGCAAGTGATACAGCAGGTCCTTCCATCCTCCGGGACGGGACACAATCGGGTTACATCTAGCAGGGAATTGGGGAAGGTGAGTCTTATTATTATTGAGCCCAGGTGTAAATATTTATTTATAAGCCAATCAGATAATTCCCCTAAAGCAGATAAGTCCAGACCCAGGATTACATGAAAGCTACATCAAAAGGTAGCCCACCCATCCTACCCCGCCAGGATACTTGCCGTCAGTCCTGAGAACCATCCAGCAAGAGAAGTGGAGTTTATGGAAACTCTTGCTCTAAGTGGAGCCCTTCTAGCTGGTTTGCTGTAGAGGCGTGAAAGTTTGGATTAGTCAGTCGGCTTGTTCAGTCACCGATCGCCAACAACCAGCAGAGAGAAGTGTACAGCCATGCACTTCCTTCCCTGCTCTCTGTGCTAGTCCCATAGACTAATGGTGCGTTTACACAGACAGATTTATCTGACAGATTCTTGAAGCCAAAGCCAGGAATGGATCTGAAAAGAGGAGAAAACAGTCTTTCCTTTATGACCTGTTCTCTGTTTATAGTCTGTTCCTGGTTTTGGCTTCAGAAATCTGTCAGATAAATCTCTCTGTGTAAACGCACCATAAGAGTATTCATGTCTCCTGTGCACAGGCTGTAATCACCGAACATGTGACATCCCCCCCCCCCCCCCTTACATTGCCATGCCGCCGGTCACATCCACAGAGATAGCACAGAGCCTGCTTAGCACTTCTCCCAACTCATTCCAGCAAACACTCAGGCACTGACCGATCAAAATATTTAAAGTGACAGTACCCATTTAAACCCATCTAATTTTGGGCGTTTCAAATGTTGATGACTGGACATGCACTGGTTGTTAGGCCATCCTCTAGGCAAACCAGTGGGAAGGGAGTACACACGAACATAACTCATCTGCACCAAGTTGGACAAAACCAAAAGTCACATAAAACCCTTTAAGCAGCTCGGCGGTTGAGTGGTTAGCACTGTTACCCTGCAGGGCTGGGGTTCTGCACAGAGTGTATATGCTCTCACTTAGGGCTGGACGATTAATTGAATTCGATTAACAAATTTTTCACAAAAAATCATTGCGGGCGGGGAGCGCGGCGTGGTACAGTGTCGGGCGGCCGAACAGTCTGGAGAGGGGCGGTGTGGGGCGGGCGGGTGCTGCGGTGAGATGCATGGCAGGCGGGTGGCTTAGTCTGGAGAGATGCGGCGCGGGCAGCCTCCATCAGCTGCTGACCTGCCCCTGCCCCTTATACACAGCGTCCCTCTCTGCTCCCGGCCACACACAGGTCCCCGCTCTCTGGAGGAGACTGCAGGGTGATAGTGTCACTGCGGGTCCTGGAGCTGTACAGCCGGATCGGATCCCCTATACAGTATCCCAGTAATCACCCTGCAGTCCCTGCTGCTTCCTCCAGAGACCAGAGACCTGTGTGCCGGGGTGAGAGGAGAAGAGCCCCAGTCACCTGTAGTCGGCCTTAGTTACCCTCATCCCCCCTCAGTCACCCCCAGCTCCCAAAGTCACCCTCAGTCCACCCCAGCTACCCCAGACCCCCTCAGTCACCCCCTCAGTCACCCCCAGCCACCCTAACCCCCCCTCAGTCAGCCCCCTCAGTCACCCCCAGCCACCCTAACCCCCCCTCAGTCCCCCCATCACAGGGGGAGCACTGTTACACTGGAAAGCAATACAGTTGTTGTCTTATTGAATCTAGATTTAAATTGAGAATCGGCCAAAAAATTTTTTTTTTAAATTGAGATATTTTTGCCCAACCCTACTCTCACTGTGTTTCCCCCAGTCTCAGTTCTGTAGGGGAGATGTGAGTTTCTCGAGCAGTATGATGTAGCTGTCGGCTTGTGTGGTTCCTTCTCCATTATTCATAGCATTGGACTGTAACTTGGTGCAGATCCTGATGCTACTTTCCCAGTCATCTGAATGGTGCTCGCAGAAATCCACATACTCACCTCGCCCCATTCTGATGACTGGAACTGATTTCTGCAGCTGATCAGCCATTCATTGTGAGTATTCAGAGACCGACACCACCCGTGACCTGATCCTACTCACACAACTAAGCTGGAAGAGATCGGGGATGTTCTCAGCCTGGGAATCTCCACCTTCATATACTGCAAGCAGAGCCCCTGCACATAGCGAGAAACAGCGCCACAAATGTCTGGGGGGTCTACGAATCTGACTGTCCAGGCATGATGGGAGTTGTAGTCTTATAATAGTTGGAGCAGGTTCCCTTCTGTGCCCAAGAAAACTGTGGACATGAAGTCCATGATAGGTGAGCAGATAGTGTTCCTATGGAGAGAAAGAAAGCGAGAGCTCTCTATAATAAAGAGAAGGGACTGAGCTTCCAGAAGAGGGACACCTGGGGGATGAGCTCTCATAGTCTCAGATTGTCGCTGGCCGCCGCACAGGATTGCCATCTGTTTATTTGAATGCACATAGGAGACGATGGCAGCACATTTGCATCTACATACATTGTATTTTCATGGAATTGTTTTCACTGTTTGTTCCCCTTTAAGGAAACTCCAGCATAACTAATGTATGCAAAGGTCAGGAGTCTGCCGTGAATTAAATGATATCAGTGTTTATCAGATTAACAGCTGCTAACCCAGCTGTTCACTAAGATCCTGGCTCACTAGGTAGGTTAAAGCATCGGCTTCCAGGCCGCTCCACGTGTCTGCTCTAAATCTCTCCGCACTCAATCTTGTTAAAGAAAAAATAACCCTAAAGCAGCTATTACTGATGTATGGAAATCTACATGGGCCGTGCTGGGATCTCCGCTCCACCATATAGAAACCTCCCACAAGCTGCTGGGATCTCCGCTCCACCATATAGAAACCTCCCACAAGCTGCTGGGATCTCCGCTCCTCTATAGAAACCTCCCACAAGCTGCTGGGATCTCCGCTCCACCATATAGAAACCTCCCACAAGCTGCTGGGATCTCCGCTTCTCTATAGAAACCTCCCACAAGCTGCTGGGATCTCCGCTCCACCATATAGAAACCTCCCACAAGCTGCTGGGATCTCCGCTCCACCATATAGAAACCTCCCACAAGCTGCTGGGATCTCCGCTCCTCTATAGAAACCTCCCACAAGCTGCTGGGATCTCCGCTCCACCATATAGAAACCTCCCACAAGCTGCTGGGATCTCCGCTCCACCATATAGAAACCTCCCACAAGCTGCTGGGATCTCCGCTCCACCATATAGAAACCTCCCACAAGCTGCTGGGATCTCCGCTCCTCTATAGAAACCTCCCACAAGCTGCTGGGATCTCCGCTCCACCATATAGAAACCTCCCACAAGCTGCTGGGATCTCCGCTCCACCATATAGAAACCTCCCACAAGCTGCTGGGATCTCCGCTCCACCATATAGAAACCTCCCACAAGCTGCTGGGATCTCCGCTCATCTATATAGAAACCTCCCACAAGCTGCTGGGATCTCCCCTCCACCATATAGAAACCTCCCACAAGCTGCTGGGATCTCCGCTCCACCATATAGAAACCTCCCACAAGCTGCTGGGATCTCCGCTCCACCATATAGAAACCTCCCACAAGCTGCTGGGATCTCCGCTCCACTGTTGACATGCCCAGTTGTCAGTGTATTTGTATAGTTACAGGGTGAATACCATAGGATTGGCACAGCGGGGGACATTTGTCAGGACTCAGGACTGGCATAGTCACTAATACGCCATACGTCTTAAATAAAGTCTCAGCCCCATTAACCTGTTTGGATTTACAAGGAGGCCTCTTAATAAAGCCAGTGGGACATGTGACTGTCGCAGGACTTCTCTACACCTGCTCCAGATTTCTGCATGGTTCACACACTTCTAGACTTAAACCATGATCACTTAGGTGAGTAGAGAGGCCACGCCTCCTCCCCACCTTGCCACGCCCCCTGTCTGCCTTTCAGGTGAGCAGGGCTTACCCCTGGCATACACATAGATGTAGGGAATGTGCCCCTATGTGTCAATCAAGTGCCAGATAGAGGTACTGACACAGTCTTTCCAGAAAGCTGGAACCTTACCATGTAAAGTGTCCATTGTGTAAGAAGAATTAGGTATTTATTAAATCCCTAAGAAAGTGGTGTATCTTACATATAATCACAATTCTACCATTTATAGTGTTTATTTGGCTCCTAAATGCTAAATCTAGTAACTTTCTAAGTAAGAATTTTCTACCATTTGCTGCTGTAGATTATGTGATTATGTTTACATAGGCGGCTGTCCTGCTGCTTCTCTTATATATGTCACAGCACACTGCTTCTACGTGCAGTCATTAAAGGTGCTTGTACACCATCAGTAAGTGTCCCCCATCCTAGCGTTCTGCTGTCAGTGGTCATACACCATCAGTAAGTGTCCCCCATCCTAACGTTCTCCTGTCAGTGGTCATACACCTTCAGTAAGTGTCCCCCATCCTAACGTTCTCCTGTCAGTGGTCATACACCTTCAGTAAGTGTCCCCCATCCTAACGTTCCGCTGTCAGTGGTCATACACCTTAAGGCTAGGTTCAGACTATGTAACTGTGCGGCGGTATTTTTGGTGGTTCATGCGTACGCTGGAAAGTATAGGATATACGGCTGCACAGTGCACACTATGTATGAATCTACGGCCCTATCGTCAACGGACCCGTAAAAAATGAACAAGACCATTGTTTGCGGCTGGACATGCAGCCGTGGATTGACAGGCGGTCCGTACGGAGTACTTAAAAAATAGCCGGCAATGATGCCGAACGCCGATGCCTCTAATAGTTAATATATTAAATTAATAAAACACATTTTCTTTGTAATAAAGTCCCTTTCGTTGGTCAATAATTTAATTCTAACAAATCCATCATTGTGCAATTAAATATACTGTTAAAATAAATAGATATATAAATAAATGTGTATTTATATATATTTATTTTTTGACAGTATATTTAATTGCACAATGATGGATTCGTTAGAATTAAATTATTGAACAACGAAACTGATTTTATTTCAACGAAAATGTGTTTTATTCATTAAATATTAATTAGTACAGGAAGCTCCATAAGCCGTTAATTCATATTGCCGGTAATAGAGCTTTCTGTACTAATCATCACTTTACTTTAATGAAAACATCAAATGTTTCTTCTAATTATGTTATGACAATAGCATTATTAGAAGAAACATTTAGAATTATATGTGCGCTCAGCTGATTGGCTGATCGGCTCAGCGCACATATAATGAGCCGGTCCGCAGTACAGTGACTTCATTGTGCTGCGGACCAACGAAGAGGACACATCGGGGTGAGTATAGAGCTCTCCCCACCCCCTCCCCAGCACTGCACCCCTCCCAGCAAGGAAGGGGGGTCACTTAACTCCTTCCTTGCTGGGATGGGTGCAGTCTGACATCAGTCTGGCCCCCAAGGGGTTAAGGGGGATGCAATACGTCCTCCCTTAACCAGGGCCGTCTTAACAGTATTATGGGCCCCTGGGCAGAGGTGCGAATTGGCCCCCCCCAACTGCCACCATCAAATCCCCCACATCTTTGCATATATTGCCCCCCATAGTAGCCAATCCCCCCATAGTAGCCAATCCCCCCAATATAGTGCCCCCCATAGTAGCCAATCCCCTCATATAGTGCCCCCCATAGTAGCCAGTGCCCACATAGTAGCCAGTGCCCCCCATAGTAGCCAGTGCCCCCCATATTAGTCAGTGCCCCTCATAGTAGCCAGTGCCTCCCATAGTAGCCAGTGCCCCCCATAGTAGCCAGTGTCCCCATAGTAGCCAGTGCCCCCCATAGTAGCCAGTGCCCCCCACAGTAGCCAGTGCCCCCATAGTAGCCAGTGCCTCCCACAGTAGCCAGTGGCCCCCATAGTAGCCAGTGTCCCCCACAGTAGCCAGTGCCCCCATAGTAGCCAGTGCCTCCCACAGTAGCCAGTGGCCCCCATAGTAGCCAGTGTCCCCCATAGTAGCCAGTGCCCCCATAGTAGCCAGTGCCCCCCATAGTAGCCAGTGCCCCTCATAGTAGCCAGTGCCCCTCATAGTAGCCAGTGCCCCCCATAGTAGCCAGTGCCCCCATAGTAGCCAGTGCCCCCACAGTAGCCAGTGCCCCCATAGTAGCCAGTGCCCCCACAGTAGCCAGTGCCCCCACAATAGCCAGTGCCCCCCACAGTAGCCAGTGCCCCCACAGTAGCCAGTGCCCCCACAATAGCCAGTGCCCCCCACAGTAGCCAGTGCCCCCCACAGTAGCCAGTGCCCCCATAGTAGCCAGTGTCCCCCATAGTAGCCAGTGCCATCATAGTAGCCAGTGCCCCCATAGTAGCCAGTGCCCCCCATAGTAGCCAGTGCCCCCATAGTAGCCAGTGCCCCCCATAGTAGCCAGTGCCCCCCATAGTAGCCAGTGCCCCTCATAGTAGCCAGTGCCCCCCAAAATAACAAACCAGTTACTCACCCGTCCGCCTGCCCCAGCAGCTGATGTCTCCCGGCAGCGCGCACTCCCGACATCCTCCGGGCACAGGCAGCGGGGTACAGAGAGACTGCCTGTGCCGGAAGTGACCTGCTGCATGACACATCCAGGACACAGGCAGCGTCTCTGTACCCCGCTGCCTGTGCCCGGAGGATGACGGGAGCGCGCTGCCGGGAGAGGAGCTGCTGGGGCCGCCGGACAGGTGAGTTCCTGGACCGCCCGCCCCTTATATCGCCGCTTAGCTGAGTCGATCAGAAGCCCAGGAAAGTGCTGCTCATTGCACTTTTTCTGGGCTTCTGATCGGCTGTCAGCTGAGAAGCGATAGAAGGGGTGGGCGGAGGGGGTGGCTCAGGGCCACAGAGGGGGCGGGCGGGACGGCTTCCTTGCAGTGCTCAGCACTGCTTGGGAGCCGTCTTTGCTTTGTAGGACGCACTTAGTTTTATAAGTGCGTCTTATAAAGCTAAAAATCACAGGTCACAGAGGGCAGGGGCCCCCTAGGACGCAAGGGCCCCCGGGCAGCCGCCTACCCTGCCCAATGGATAAGACGGCCCTGCCCTTAACCCCTTGGGGGCCAGACTGTAAGCAGCGATCTGTAAAGATGCTGCATACTGTAAGGAGCACAACACCGCTCACAATGATGGGTGTTGTGCTCCTGTTTGTGTGTTTTTTGTGTGTTTCTCCCTTTTTGTTTTTCAGATATCGGTATCCTGGGGATTACGTCGGATTACGTGGACTACGTCGATGACCAGCGGTTGTTGTTTTAATTTTTTTAATAAAATGGTCAATGAGGGGTGTGGGGGTGTTTTTATTTGAATAAAAAAATGTTTTAACTTGTGTCTTGTCTTTATTTCTTTACTTTATAGACTTAGTAGTGGAAGCCGTCTAATAGACGGAATCCATTACTAAGTTGGGGCCTAGTGTAAGCCGGTATAAAATGGCTAACACTAACCCCCCATTATTACCCCAGTACCCAATGCCACCAGGGGTACTGGGAAGAGCCGGGTGCCAGTGGTCCCGGAGCGTCAAAATTGGCGCTCCTGGACCGGGCGGCAGCAGGCTGGTAAGATTTAGGCTGGGGAGGGCCTAAACCAATGGCTCTTCCCACCCTGGTGTTACCAGGCTGCTGTCGTTTGGTTTTTAACCCGGCTGGTTATAAAAATAGGGGGGACCCTATGCGGTTTTTTAAAATTATTTATTTTAAAAAAAAACACATAGGGTCCCCCCTATTTTTATAACCAGCCGGGTTAAAAACCAAACGACAGCAGCCTGGTAACACCAGGGTGGGAAGAGCCATTGGTTTAGGCCCTCCCCAGCCTAAATCTTACCAGCCTGCTGCCGCCCGGTCCAGGAGCGCCAATTTTGACGCTCCGGGACCACTGGCACCCGGCTCTACCCAGTACCCCTGGTGGCATTGGGTACTGGGGTAATAATGGGGGGTTAGTGTTAGCCATTTTATACCGGCTAACACTAGGCCCCAACTTAGTAATGGATTCCGTCTATTAGACGGCTTCCACTACTAAGTCTATAAAGTAAAGAAATAAAGACAAGACACAAGTTAAAACATTTTTTTATTCAAATAAAAACACCCCCACACCCCTCATTGACCATTTTATTAAAAAAAAAAAAAAAAAACAACCGCTGGTCATCGACGTAGTCCACGGAATCCGACGTAATCCCCAGGATACCGATATCTGAAAAACAAAAAGGGAGAAACACACAAAAAACACACAAACAGGAGCACAACACCCATCATTGTGAGCGGTGTTGTGCTCCTTACAGTATGCAGCATCTTTACAGATCGCTGCTTACAGTCTGGCCCCCAAGGGGTTAAGGGAGGATGTATTGCAGACTGATGTCAGACTGCACCCATCCCAGCAAGGAAGGGGTTAAGTGACCCCCCTTCCTTGCTGGGAGGGGAGCAGTGCTGGGGAGGGGGTGGGGAGAGCTCTATACTCACCCCGATGTGTCCTCTTCGCTGGTCCGCAGCACAATGAAGTCACTGTACTGCGGACCCGCTAATTATATGTGCGCTCAGCCGATCAGCCAATCAGCTGAGCGCACATATAATTCTAAATGTTTCTTCTAATAATGCTATTGTGATAACATAATTAGAAGAAACATTTGATGTTTTCATTAAAGTAAAGTGATGATTAGTACAGAAAGCTCTATTACCGGCAATATGAATTAACGGCTTATGGAGCTTCCTGTACTAATTAATATTTAATTAATAAAACACATTTTCGTTGAAATAAATACAGTTTCGTTGTTCAATAATTTAATTCTAACGAATCCATCATTGTGCAATTAAATATACTGTCAAAAAATAAATATATAGATAAATATACATTTATTTATATATATATTTATTTTAACAGTATATTTAATTGCAAAATGATGGAATCGTCTAAATTTAATTATTGAACAATAAAAGGGACTTTATTACAACGAAAATGTGTTTTATTAATTCAATATATTAACCATGAGAGACATCGGCTATAGTGCAGAGGATCGCAAACCCCGGTAATAGCGATTCCTGTAAACTGTTTCCCTGCTTTCCCAGATGCGTCCAGAGGTGTTTCCATCACTTTTTTAACATTTTATTTCTTATTTTTAGTTGAACCAGATTTCCAAGTAAATGACCGTATGTTTTCAGCCGCATGTCTATTTTTTCCCACGGCCGGAGTTTCATCCGCACATTTACAGCCGCATAAAAAATACAGCCGCACACATACATAGTGTGAAGCCAGCCTCAGTAAGTGTCCCCCATCCTAACGTTCCGCTGTCAGTGGTCATACACCCTCAGTAAGTGTCCCCCATCCTAACGTTCTCCTGACAGTGGTCATACACCATCAGTAAGTGTCCCCCATCCTAACGTTCCGCTGTCAGTGGTCATACACCATCAGTAAGTGTCCCCCATCCTAACGTTCCGCTGTCAGTGGTCATACACCTTCAGTAAGTGTCCCCCATCCTAACGTTCCGCTGACAGTTCTATCTCCTGTTCTCCTCATACACATTAACCACAACCAGACTGTGCTGGTGGCCGCTTATCCTTCCCAGAACAGGAGGCAGAAACTCTTTGCGACGCTTCTTTTTATTGTCGTCCTCTGTTTGTGAAGCCGTCACCCTGTTATCCTGTTAGTTGGAGCCTTGGTGCGATGGCTTTGGTGGTGTTAGTATTAGATGTAGCGGCAGGTTTAGGACATGTGGGGCGCCCCATGTACCGTACTGCAGCGCAGCTCTTCTTCTTCTACTTCTTTGCATTCGTTGGGTGACGACACGACCCCGTACACTTAGGTATTCGCAGTACGTCCCAGGCTAGAGCCGCTGTGGGTTTGTGATTTAGCGTTTGCTTTGGGCTGAAAATTCGGCTAAAAATCACAAAAATAGTTGCAAAAACGCTAAGGCTGAGTTCACACCACGTTTTTGTGGACACTTAAAAAATAAATAACGGATGTGATTTGATCTTTTTTTTTATATAATGAAGTCAATGGAAAATCGGACACAGAGAGATGCACACAAACACGTCCATTTTTGCATCCGTTTTTTCCATTACGCGGATATGTTATACGGACTGCAAAAACACAGTGTGAACCCGGCCTGATAAAGATCCAAAATAAAATCTGATGAAATGACAACATTAAAATTCAGTGTGAACCTGACCTAAGGGCTATAATTATAATTGGGCGATTATCGCTCCCTGTAATAGAGACAGCAATTATCAGCTGATTGTTGTTTTAGGGTCCGTTTACACAGAAAGATTATCTGCCAAAGATTTCGAAGCCAAAGCCAGGAACGGACTATAAACGGACTATAAATCAGGTCATGAAGGAAAGACTGAGATTTCTCCTCTTTTCAAATCCATTCCTGGCTTTGGCTTCAAATCTTTGGCAGATAATCTGTCAGATAATCTTTCTGTGTAAACGGACCCTTAGGTTTGGACCTAAAACCGTCGGGCGCCGACCGTGCCTCGCTATGTGTAATAGCTCCGTGTAATGGCGATGCGCGGCTGATGGCTGACCATTCCCCAGACACCTTATCTCTCCCCGCTCCCGTCCTGTGATTGGCTGAGCAGACACTGCTGACCGAAAGCAAGGGGAGATAAGGGGTCAGGTGTATTGGCAAGGGCTGCATGGACATCGCTAATGAAGTCCATGCAGCCCTTGCTGCCTGATTATTTGGTCCAGTAAACTCATTTACTAACATGATTGGGCAGTAGTCGGCCGGTGTAATGGAGCCCTAAGCGTGCAGAGTCCTATGCAGAGTGCCCACTCCGAGGACTAATACTGCAATGGACTCTTCTAGTGCAGGGACGGGGGAGCATCTCGGCCTCCAAATCTCATTGATCCTGGAGAGTCAGAGCTAAAGCTGCGAGGAGGAGATATCCCCCCCATCCCTGGTCTAATGGGACTACCCCATAATGGCCGCCACTGCAGGACTGTGCTGTGCAGTAATAGCTGCAGATATTCACCCATCTTCTTGTCTTCCTTAGGATCCCAGCGTGCATCCTCCATTGCCGCATCCCGCATGGAGCAAGCCATGTCTGAAGTAAGCGTGCACAGCAGTGGTCAGCGGCAGGGCCCCATGCAGCAGTGGATTACCTTGGAGCAGATCTGGCTGCAGGCTGGTGAGTTCACAGGTCGCACGCTCATGTCACCTCACAGATCTGGCTGCAGGTCGGCGAGGTCAGAGGTCGCACGCTCATGTCACCTCAAAAATCTGGCTGCAGGTCGGTGAGGTCAGAGGTCTCACGCTCATGTCACCTTACAGATCTGGCTGCAGGTCGGCGAGGTCAGAGGTCGCACGCTCATGTCACCTCACAGATCTGGCTGCAGGTCGGCGAGGTCAGAGGTCGCACGCTCATGTCACCTCACAGATCTGGCTGCAGGTCGGTGAGGTCAGAGGTCGCACGCTCTTGTCACCTCACAGATCTGGCTGCAGGTCGTGAGGTCAGAGGTGGCACGCTCATGTCACCTCACAGATCTGGCTGCAGGTCGGCGAGGTCAGAGGTGGCACGCTCATGTCACCTCACAGATCTGGCTGCAGGTCGGCGAGGTCAGAGGTCGCACGCTCATGTCACCTCACAGATCTGGCTGCAGATCGGTGAGGTCAGAGGTCGCACGCTCATGTCACCTCACAGATCTGGCTGCAGGTCGGTGAGGTCAGAGGTCGCACGCTCATGTCACCTCACAGATCTGGCTGCAGGTCGGTGAGGTCAGAGGTCGCACGCTCATGTCACCTCACAGATCTGGCTGCAGGTCGGTGAGGTCAGAGGTCGCACGCTCATGTCACCTCACAGATCTGGCTGCAGGTCGGTGAGGTCAGAGGTCGCACGCTCATGTCACCTCACAGATCTGGCTGCAGGTCGGCGAGGTCAGAGGTCGCTTGCTCTTGTCACCTCACAGATCTGGCTGCAGGTCGGTGAGGTCAGAGGTCGCACGCTCATGTCACCTCACAGATCTGGCTGCAGGTCGGCGAGGTCAGAGGTCGCTTGCTCTTGTCACCTCACAGATCTGGCTGCAGATCGGTGAGGTCAGAGGTCGCACGCTCATGTCACCTCACAGATCTGGCTGCAGGTCGGCGAGGTCAGAGGTCGCACGCTCATGTCACCTCGATCAGATTTAGTGATGCAGCAGTTTACCTAATTGTAATTTTTTTTCTCATGCAGCAAAGTGCAGAGCGGCAGAGCGCTCCTAATGGCCGAGAGCGGCCGTAAATTATTCATCACACTCACATGATGGAAACAAAGGGAAGCGCATGTATAATTCATCCGCTGTGTATACGGCAGCCCCGGCCGCTAACACAACTGCTGTACACTCACCCAGCTGGAGCTCTGATCCCTCCTGTGCTGGATGCAGCAAACTTTATACAACTCCAAACCTTTGATTCCCTGTGGGCCGTACATGGCCGTCCAGGCCCCTTTGTCTCTATTAGCAGACTCTCTCATGTGATTTCCTTTTACAGGGATTGTTCACCCCCAATTGGTGTCAGAAGTAATTTACAAATCTGTATAACTTTCTATTAAAAAATCTCCAGTCTTCCAGTACTTATCATCTTCTGTATGTCCTGCAGGAAGTGGTATATTCTCTCCAGTCTGACACAGTGCTCTCTGCTGCCACCTCTGTCCATGTCAGGAACTGTCCAGAGCAGCAGCAAATCCCCATAGAAAACCTCTCCTGCTCTGCAGACTGGAAAAAATGCAGGACATTCAGCAGTTGTTAAGTACTGGAAGACTGTTTGTTAGTTTTTTTAATAGAAGTAAATTACAAATCTCTGGCACTTCCTAGGACCAGTTGATTTGAAAGAAAAAGTTTTTGGTGAACAATTCCTTTAAGCACATATGTAGACATGCGGAGAGGAGGTTATAATGTGACACCAGCAGGAGCAGAGTGACACACCGTACATGAGAGTAGGTGATTTACTGTCGGCTCTCCTGACTGTATCAGTCTCTCCTGACTGTCGGCTCTCCTGACTGTATCAGTCTCTTCTTACTGTCGGCTCTCCTGACTGTATCAGTCTCTTCTTACTGTCGGCTCTCCTGACTGTATCAGTCTCTTCTTACTGTCGGCTCTCCTGACTGTATCAGTCTCTTCTTACTGTCGGCTCTCCTGACTGTATCAGTCTCTTCTTACTGTCGGCTCTCCTGACTGTATCAGTCTCTTCTTACTGTCGGCTCTCCTGACTGTATCAGTCTCTCCTGACTGTCGGCTCTCCTGACTGTCGGCTCTCCTGACTGTATCAGTCTCTTCTTACTGTCGGCTCTCCTGACTGTATCAGTCTCTCCTGACTGTCGGCTCTCCTGACTGTATCAGTCTCTCCTGA
The DNA here is from genome assembly GCF_027789765.1 of Dendropsophus ebraccatus. NCBI lineage: Eukaryota > Metazoa > Chordata > Amphibia > Anura > Hylidae > Dendropsophus > Dendropsophus ebraccatus. Next base: position 2,702,360 of record NC_091468.1, read on the forward strand.
CTGTCGGCTCTCCTGACTGTATCAGTCTCTTCTTACTGTCGGCTCTCCTGACTGTATCAGTCTCTCCTGACTGTCGGCTCTCCTGACTGTCGGCTCTCCTGACTGTATCAGTCTCTTCTTACTGTCGGCTCTCCTGACTGTATCAGTCTCTTCTTACTGTCGGCTCTCCTGACTGTCGGCTCTCCTGACTGTCGGCTCTCCTGACTGTCGGCTCTCCTGACTGTCGGCTCTCTGTATCAGTATTCCCCTGTGCTGTCCCTCTGCTGTTTGCATAGATTGATAACTGGATGGAACCATTCTCACACAGCAGTCATTTATTCATACATTTCCAGGAGGAATAAGGGAGGGATGAAGCAATGCAGAGAGGGGTATGAGGGGTCTCTGTACTGCTCTGTCCCCCACCGCCTGCACAGTATGACCGCTCACTCTCCATATCAGTAGATGCGCGTACAGTACGGTATTCTGTTGTCTCCATCAGTCCATTAGCAAAATACGCCGTATATCCGGGACCAGCGTAATGCCGCATTACTGAGGGATACGGGAGGGGGGGCAAGTACCCCTCAACCCCCTGCCCCCACTATGCCTGTATTTACCCCTGTATCCTGATCCCTAATTGTATATACTATATTATATATGATGGGAATCGCCCTGTATCCTGATCCCTACAGGTATATACTATATTATATATGATGAGGTTACCCCCTGTATCCTGATCCCTACAGGTATATACTATATTATATATGATGGGAATCGCCCTGTATCCTGATCCCTACAGGTATATACTATATTATATATGATGAGGTTACCCCCTGTATCCTGATCCCTACAGGTATATACTATATTATATATGATGGGAATCCCCCTGTATCCTGATCCCTACAGGTATATACTATATTATATATGATGGGGATCCCCCTGTATTCTGATCCCTACAGGTATATACTATATTATATATGATGAGGTTACCCCTGTATCCTGATCCCTACAGGTATATACTATATTATATATGATGGGGTTACCCCTGTATCCTGATCCCTACAGGTATATACTATATTATATATGATGGGAATCCCCCTGTATCCTGATCCCTACAGGTATATACTATATTATATATGATGGGGTTACCCCTGTATCCTGATCCCTACAGGTATATACTATATTATATATGATGGGGTTACCCCTGTATCCTGACCCCTACAGGTATATACTATATTATATATGATGGGGTTACCCCCTGTATCCTGATCCCTACAGGTATATACTATATTATATATGATGGGATTACCCCTGTATCCTGATCCCTACAGGTATATACTATATTATATATGATAGGGTTACCCCTCTATCCTGATCCCTACAGGTATATACTATATTATATATGATGAGGTTACCCCTGATCCCTACAGGTATATACTATATTATATATGATGGGGTTACCCCTGTATCCTGATCCCTACAGGTATATACTATATTATATATGATGAGGTTACCCCTGTATCCTGATCCCTACAGGTATATACTATATTATATATGATGGGAATCCCCCTGTATCCTGATCCCTACAGGTATATACTATATTATATATGATGGGATTACCCCTGTATTCTGACCCCTACAGGTATATACTATATTATATATGATAGGGTTACCCCTCTATCCTGATCCCCACAGGTATATACTATATTATATATGATGGGGTTACCCCTGTATCCTGATCCCTACAGGTATATACTATATTATTTATGATGGGAATCCCCCTGTATCCTGATCCCTACAGGTATATACTATATTATATATGATGGGATTACCCCTGTATTCTGACCCCTACAGGTATATACTATATTATATATGATAGGGTTACCCCAGGGCAGTTTCTAGGTAATTTGAACTACAGGGCGAATCCTGCTGAAAGCGCCCCCCCCCCCAAGTGATATGTGGAGGGGGGGGGGTGCGGGTGTTACTAGGGGGAAGCAGTGTGTGTATCATGGCATACAGCAGTGTTATTCAACCCTTTTCTACGTGGGGCAAAAAAAAAGTCATTCAGTGACTCACAGGTGACGTCTTCTTTGTTCCCTTTTCCTCCCCTTCTGGCCCGGACCACCATGATGATCTCTTGTGAACCTGCCAGACAAACATTTTTAGGCTCTGCACTTTTACAATTTCCACTTTTTTGTGTCATGTGCAGTAAAGTGAGTAGGTATGTGGGTTGCCCCCTGTATGTAGCATCCCCTGCTGTGCCCCCATATAGTAATAATGCCACCTGTGCTGTCCCCATAGTAAAAATTTGCCGTGCTGCATCCAAATTAGTAATAATCCCCCCCCCCGTGCTGTCCCCATAGTAATAATCCCCCTGTGCTGTCCTCATATTAATAATCCCCCCAATGCTGTCCTCATATTAATAATCCCCCCAATGCTGTCCTCATATTAATAATCCCCCCAATGCTGTCCTCATATTAATAATCCCCCCAATGCTGTCCCCATATTAATAATCCCCCCCAATTCTGTCCCCATATTAATAATCCCCCCAATGCTGTCCTCATATTAATAATCCCCCCAATGCTGTCCTCATATTAATAATCCCCCCCAATTCTGTCCCCATATTAATAATCCCCCCAATGCTGTCCTCATATTAATAATCCCCCCAATGCTGTCCTCATATTAATAATCCCCCCAATGCTGTCCTCATATTAATAATCCCCCCCAATTCTGTCCCCATATTAATAATCCCCCCAATGCTGTCCTCATATTAATAATCCCCCCAATGCTGTCCTCATATTAATAATCCCCCCAATGCTGTCCCCATATTAATAATCCCCCCCAATTCTGTCCCCATATTAATAATCCCCCCAATGCTGTCCTCATATTAATAATCCCCCCAATGCTGTCCTCATATTAATAATCCCCCCAATGCTGTCCCCATATTAATAATCCCCCTGTGCTGTCCTCATATTAATAATCCCCCCCAATGCTGTCCTCATATTAATAATCCCCCCCAATGCTGTTCTCATATTAATAATCCCCCCAATGCTGTCCTCATATTAATAATCCCCCCAATGCTGTCCCCATATTAATAATCCCCCCCAATGCTGTCCTCATATTAATAATCCCCCCCAATGCTGTCCTCATATTAATAATCCCCCCCTAATACTGTCCTCATACTAATAATCCCCCCAATGCTGTCCTCATATTAATAATCCCCCCCAATGCTGTCCTCATATTAATAATCCCCCCCAATGCTGTCCTCATATTAATAATCCCCCCCGTGCTGTCCTCATATTAATAATCCCCCTGTGCTGTCCCCATATTAATAATCCCCCCAATGCTGTCCTCATATTAATAATCCCCCCCAATGCTGTCCTCATATTAATAATCCCCCCCAATGCTGTCCCCATATTAATAATCCCCCCCAATGCTGTCCTCATATTAATAATCCCCCCCAATGCTGTCCTCATATTAATAATCCCCCCAATGCTGTCCCCATATTAATAATCCCCCCAATGCTGTCCCCATATTAATAATCCCCCCAATGCTATCCCCATATTAATAATCCCCCCCAATGCTGTCCTCATATTAATAATCCCCCCCAATGCTATCCCCATATTAATAATCCCCCCAATGCTGTCCTCATATGAATAATCCCCCCAATGCTGTCCTCATATTAATAATCCCCCCCAATGCTGTCCCCATATTAATAATCCCCCCAATGCTATCCTCATATTAATAATCCCCCCAATGCTATCCTCATATTAATAATCCCCCCAATGCTGTTCTCATATTAATAATCCCCCCCAATGCTGTCCCCATATTAATAATCCCCCCAATGCTATCCTCATATTAATAATCCCCCCAATGCTGTCCTCATATTAATAATCCCCCCCAATGCTATCCTCATATTAATAATCCCCCCCAATGCTGTCCCCATATTAATAATCCCCCCAATGCTATCCTCATATTAATAATCCCCCCCAATGCTGTCCTCATATTAATAATCCCCCCCAATGCTGTCCTCATATTAATAATCCCCCCCAATGCTGTCCCCATATTAATAATCCCCCCAATGCTGTCCTCATATTAATAATCCCCCCAATGCTATCCTCATATTAATAATCCCCCCAATGCTGTCCCCATATTAATAATCCCCCCCCGTGCTGTCCCCATATTAATAATCCCCCCAATGCTGTCCCCATATTAATAATCCCCCCCAATGCTGTCCCCATATTAATAATCCCCCCCCGTGCTGTCCCCATATTAATAATCCCCCCAATGCTGTCCCCATATTAATAATCCCCCCCAATGCTGTCCTCATATTAATAATCCCCCCAATGCTATCCTCATATTAATAATCCCCCCAATGCTATCCTCATATTAATAATCCCCCCCAATGCTGTCCTCATATTAATAATCCCCCCCAATGCTGTCCCCATATTAATAATCCCCCCAATGCTATCCTCATATTAATAATCCCCCCAATGCTATCCTCATATTAATAATCCCCCCCAATGCTGTCCTCATATTAATAATCCCCCCCAATGCTGTCCCCATATTAATAATCCCCCCAATGCTGTCCCCATATTAATAATCCCCCCAATGCTGTCCTCATATTAATAATCCCCCCAATGCTATCCTCATATTAATAATCCCCCCAATGCTGTCCCCATATTAATAATCCCCCCAATGCTATCCTCATATTAATAATCCCCCCAATGCTGTCCCCATATTAATAATCCCCCCCAATGCTGTCCTCATATTAATAATCCCCCCAATGCTATCCTCATATTAATAATCCCCCCCAATGCTGTCCTCATATTAATAATCCCCCCCAATGCTGTCCCCATATTAATAATCCCCCCAATGCTATCCTCATATTAATAATCCCCCCAATGCTGTCCCCATATTAATAATCCCCCCCGTGCTGTCCCCATATTAATAATCCCCCCCAATTCTGTCCCCATATTAATAATCCCCCCCAATGCTATCCTCATATTAATAATCCCCCCAATGCTGTCCCCATATTAATAATCCCCCCAATGCTATCCTCATATTAATAATCCCCCCCAATGCTATCCTCATATTAATAATCCCCCCAATGCTATCCCCATATTAATAATCCCCCCAATGCTGTCCTCATATTAATAATCCCCCCCAATGCTATCCTCATATTAATAATCCCCCCAATGCTGTCCCCATATTAATAACCCCCCCCAATGCTGTCCCCATATTAATAATCCCCCCCAATGCTATCCTCATATTAATAATCCCCCCAATGCTATCCTCATATTAATAATCCCCCCAATGCTATCCCCATATTAATAATCCCCCCATGCTGTCCCCATAGTAATAATCCCCCCAATGCTGTCCCCATATTAATAATCCCCCCATGCTGTCCCCATAGTAATAATCCCCCCAATGCTGTCCTTATATTAATAATCCCCCCCAATGCTGTCCTCATATTAATAATCCCCCCAATGCTGTCCCCATATTAATAATCCCCCCCAATGCTGTCCCCATATTAATAATCCCCCCAATGCTATCCTCATATTAATAATCCCCCCAATGCTATCCTCATATTAATAATCCCCCTGTGCTGTCCTCATATTAATAATCCCCCTGTGCTGTCCCCATATTAATAATCCCCCCATGCTGTCCCCATAGTAATAATCCCCCCAATGCTGTCCTCATATTAATAATCCCCCCCAATGCTGTCCCCATATTAATAATCCCCCCAATGCTGTCCTCATATTAATAATCCCCCCCCTGTGCTCTGCACCCCACCCCCCAAAACACACACACAAAAAAACAACATTATACTCACCTCAGTAGATAGAGCGGGTCCCTGTCTGTTCTTCTCCTCCGGCCTGCGAGGAGCAAGCAGGCTGCCGCCGCCGCCCCTGCACACATCTTCTCCCTCCAGCACAGTCAGATGACGTCATATGCTGGAGGGAGACGATGTGTGAGGGGGCGGCAGCAGCCAGCCGGGTAATGAGCGCGGTCAAGTGCCGTCCGGGGGGCGGAGCTGCGGTCCGGCGGGCGGTCCAGTGGTCTGAGCAGGTGATGGGGAGGTCAGGCCAGGACCCAGAGGAGGGGGCGGCAGCAGCCAGCTGGGTGATGAGCGTTCGGCTCGGCCAAGCGCTGTCCGGGGGGGGCGGTACAGGGGTCGGAGCAGGTGATGGGGCGGGCGGGCTGACGGCCGGGACTACGCGCCGCTAAGTGAGGTCGGGGGTGCCACCAGTGCCCCCAACCTCTCGGCGCCCCATGCGGTCGCCCGGCCCGCCCGCCCTTAGAAACGGCCATGGGTTACCCTTCTATCCTGATCCCTACAGGTATATACTATATTATATATGATGGGGTTACCCCTGTATCCTGATCCCTACAGGTATATACTATAATATATATGATGGGAATCGCCCTGTATCCTGATCCCTACAGGTATATACTATAATATATATGATGGGAATCGCCCTGTATCCTGATCCCTACAGGTATATACTATATTATATATGATGAGACTCCCCCTGTATCCTGATCCCTACAGGTATATACTATATTATATATGATGGAGTTACCCCTGTATCCTGATCCCTACAGGTATATACTATATTATATATGATGGGACTCCCCCTGTATCCTGATCCCTACAGGTATATACTATATTATATATGATGGGGTTACCCCTGTATCCTGATCCCTACAGGTATATACTATATTATATATGATGGGAATCGCCCTGTATCCTGATCCCTACAGGTATATACTATATTATATATGATGGGGTTACCCCTGTATCCTGATCCCTACAGGTATATACTATAATATATATGATGGGAATCGCCCTGTATCCTGATCCCTACAGGTATATACTATAATATATATGATGGGAATCGCCCTGTATCCTGATCCCTACAGGTATATACTATACTATATATGATGAGGTTACCCCCTTTGTATCCTGATCCCTACAGGTATATACTATATTATATATGATGGGAATCCCCCTCTATCCGGATCCCTACAGGTATATACTATATTATATATGATGGGAATCCCCCTGTATCCTGATCCCTACAGGTATATACTATGTTATATATGATGGGATTACCCCTGTATCCTGATCCCTACAGGTATATACTATATTATATATGATGGGGTTACCCCTGTATCCTGATCCCTACAGGTATATACTATATTATATATGATGGGGTTACCCCTGTATCCTGATCCCTACAGGTATATACTATATTATATATGATGGGAATCGCCCTGTATCCTGATCCCTACAGGTATATACTATATTATATATGATGGGGTTACCCCTGTATCCTGATCCCTACAGGTATATACTATATTATATATGTTGGGAATCGCCCTGTATCCTGATTCCTACAGGTATATACTATATTATATATGATGGGGTTACCCCTGATCCCTACAGGTATATACTATATTATATATGATGGGGATCCCCCTGTATCCTGATCCCTACAGGTATATACTATATTATATATGATGGGGATCCCCCTGTATCCTGATCCCTACAGGTATATACTATATTATATATGATGGGGTTACCCCCTGTATCCTGATCCCTACAGGTATATACTATTTTATATATGATGGGGTTACCCCTGTATCCTGATCCCTACAGGTATATACTATATTATATATGATGGGAATCCCCCTGTATCCTGATCCCTACAGGTATATACTATATTATATATGATGGGGATCCCCCTGTATCCTGATCCCTACAGGTATATACTATATTATATATGATGGGGTTACCCCTGTATTCTGACCCCTACAGGTATATACTATATTATATATGATGGGATTACCCCTGTATTCTGACCCCTACAGGTATATACTATATTATATATGATGGGGTTACCCCTCTATCCTGATCCCTACAGGTATATACTATATTATATATGATGGGGATCCCCCTGTATCCTGATCCCTACAGGTATATACTATATTATATATGATGGGGTTACCCCCTGTATCCTGATCCCTACAGGTATATACTATTTTATATATGATGGGGTTACCCCTGTATCCTGATCCCTACAGGTATATACTATATTATATATGATGGGAATCCCCCTGTATCCTGATCCCTACAGGTATATACTATATTATATATGATGGGGATCCCCCTGTATCCTGATCCCTACAGGTATATACTATATTATATATGATGGGGATCCCCCTGTATCCTGATCCCTACAGGTATATACTATATTATATATGATGGGAATCGCCCTGTATCCTGATCCCTCCAGGTATATACTATATTATATATGATGAGACTCCCCCTGTATCCTGATCCCTCCAGGTATATACTATATTATATATGATGAGACTCCCCCTGTATCCTGATCCCTCCAGGTATATACTATATTATATATGATGAGACTCCCCCTGTATCCTGATCCCTACAGGTATATACTATTTTATATATGATGGGGTTACCCCTGTATCCTGATCCCTACAGGTATATACTATGTTATATATGATGGGGTTACCCTTCTATCCTGATCCCTACAGGTATATACTATATTATATATGATGGGGTTACCCCTGTATCCTGATCCCTACAGGTATTTACTATATCATATATAATGGGGTTACCCCTGTATCCTGATGCCTACAGGTATATACTATATTATATATGATGGGGTTACCCCTGTATCCTGATCCCTACAGGTATATACTATATTATATATGATGGGGTAATCCCCCTGTATCCTGATCCCTACAGGTATATACTATATTATATATGATGGGAATCGCCCTGTTTCCTGATCCCTACAGGTATATACTATATTATATATGATGGGGTTACCCCTGTATTCTGATCCCTACAGGTATATACTATATTATATATATGATGGGAATCGCCCTGTTTCCTGATCCCTACAGGTATATACTATGTTATATATGATGGGATTACCCCTGTATCCTGATCCCTACAGGTATATACTATATTATATATGATGGGAATCGCCCTGTTTCCTGATCCCTACAGGTATATACTATATTATATATGATGGGGTTACCCCTGTATCCTGATCCCTACAGGTATATACTATATTATATATGATGGGGTTACCCCTGTATCCTGATCCCTACAGGTATATACTATATTATATATGATGCGGTTACCCCTGTATCCTGATCCCTACAGGTATATACTATATTATATATGATGGGGTTACCCCTGTATCCTGATCCCTACAGGTATATACTATTTTATATATGATGGGGATCCCCCTCTATCCTGATCCCTACAGGTATATACTATATTATATATGATGGGGTTACCCCTGTATCCTGATCCCTACAGGTATATACTATATTATATATGATGGGAATCCCCCTGTATCCTGATCCCTACAGATATATACTATATTATATATGATGGGGTTACCCCTGTATCCTGATCCCTACAGGTATATACTATATTATATATGATGGGACTCCCCCTGTATCCTGATCCCTACAGGTATATACTATATTATATATGATGGGGTTACCCCTGTATCCTGATCCCTGCAGGTATATACTATATTATATATGACGGGGTTACCCCTGTATCCTGATCCCTACAGGTATATACTATATTATATATAATTGGAATCCCCCTTTATCCTGGACGGGCTGTGACAGGTGGGCGGGCTGTGACAGGTGGGCGGGCTGTGACAGGTGGGCGGGCTGTTACAGGTGGGCGGGCTCTGACAGGTGGGTGGACTCTGACAGGTGGGCGGGCTCTGACAGGTGGGTGGACTCTGACAGGTGGGCAGGCTGTGACAGGTGGGCGGACTCTGACAGGTGGGCGGGCTGTGACAGGTGGGTGGGCTCTGACAGGTGGGCGGGCTCTGACACCAATAACGGGTACGTTTATGTCCCTGTATTTTGGCATCGGCCCAGAAAAGGCTCCAACCCTGTACGATCATGGCCGTTATCTTACACAGAATAAAGAGCCATGAAACAGTTAGAGGTGCCCAGCGATTTGTGGCTTCCCATAGTCCAGCAGGTTATTGATCGGGTTTCTCCCGGCACCCCCACATTGCCTGGCTCTAAGCGCTCACTACCCGCACTATTCATATTATGTCGCATTTACATCAAACTTCCTTTTTAGCCATTCAACAATCTGTGATATTAAAATGCACATTTTTTATCAGTCAATCTGGTGTGTGAGCGGAGTCCTCCGCCTGGAGCGCGGCGTACCTGCAGCAGAATGGAAGATGCTGACAGAATGATCATTCCCATCCTGTCCTAGTTAAGCTCCGTCTCATTTGCTGCATCGCGCTACATGACAACTTACGGGAAAATAACGATTTTTGCGCTGACATCTATAATTGTTCCACATAAATGAGATTAACATCATTTCCCACCAGGAAGGAGTCCTCCGCCTTTACGTACTGTATTTCTCCATTAGCTGGTATCCGCTTAATGTCACATATGAAGTAGCCGCCTCTGGAATCACAAAGGGATGAAAGAGGGGAAAATATTTCATCTATTACAGAGACAAAAACTAAAGCACAAAGTCCAAACAAAAAGGAGACGCGTAACCTAATAGCAACGATTTATTCTAGTATAAAGTACATATCCAAAGGTAACGCGTTTCTGGAGTGCTGGGCTCCCTCACTCCAACCTCAAGCATATCCTACATCCTATAACCTATCTCCTGTCCTTAAAGGGGTAGTGCGGCGGTAAAAAATTATTCACAGAATAACACACATTACAAAGTTATACAACTTTGTAATGTGTGTTATGTCTGTGAATGGCCCCCTTCCCCGTGTCCCACCACCCCCACCCGTGTAACCCGGAAGTGTAGTGCATTATACATACCTGATCCGTGCCGACACGTCATCAGCCGCTGAGCCACGATTGGCCGAGCACAGTTATGCTCAGCCAATCGCGGCTGGCGCTCGGGAAGATCGAAGGTGTTCGGGCCGGCCGGCCAAAGATGACGTTTGGCACAAGATGGCGGACGCGTGTTGGCACGGATCAGGTATGTATAATGCACTACACTTCCGGGTACCCCGGTGGGGGTGGTGGGACACGGGGAAGGGGGCCATTCACAGACATAACATACATTCCAAAGTTGTATAACTTTGTAATGTGTGTTATTCTGTGAATAATTTTTTACCACCGCACTACCCCTTTAAGGTTGGAGTAAGGGAGCCAGCGCTCCAGAAACGCGTTACCTGTGGATATGCACTTTATTATTTTACCAGAATAAATAGTTGTTATTAGATTACGCGGTCTGCGCGGAGGGATCTCCTTTTTGTTTGGACATTGTACCTGGGTTTCTGTACCCGGACAGGTGGCGGTGGATGACTTCCAGCAGCGGGCGACATTTATTTGGTCTAACATATGCGTCTTGTAGTGGTTGTGACTGTTCAGGTGAGCCGAATCCTGGATGAATGCTACACATGTTTTCAAAGTGCTATACTGTGTCACCCTAGGAGGCGCTCTGCCTTGTATTTTTTTATTTTTTCTTTCCCATAAAAACTAAAGCATGCTCCCCCACCATGATCAGACAATGACTTATTGTATAAATAATGTTTTTATGTTAAACAGATTTTATAAGAAGTTTTGGTGACATTTTTCTCTCTGTTATATAATAATCCTGATATCTTGCAGTTCTCATTCTCACCACTGGGGATAAAACTAAGCTGAGACTTCCTGTTGTGTCTGTGCTGATAAGAGGAGATTGCAGTAAAGTGATCAATACAGCATTGCAGCGTCATGTGACACCAGTAGATAGAGGAGACAATAGCAGCTTCCTGTGGAATGACCTCTTCACAGGTCACAGAGCGCGCTCAGTAATGTCTCACATTCATCTCAAGGGGACAGAGTCTGTCTGTTGTTGTCTATGTCCATGAGTCTTGCTGTAAAGCTAAATGTTGTTAAGAAGAGAAAATAGAAACAGATTAGAATAAAATAAGTTTTAATATCTGACTCTAATCAGTGGGGAATGTAGGTGGCACTATTCCTTTATAGGCTTCTAGACTGGATGCTGTGGCCAGCTGTAAGGCAGCCGAGGTAGCTTGGTTTCCTATACTTAATAGAAAACAATTCTATTTTGCTTAACCCTTTCACTACCCAGAAGGTAACTGTACTGCGACCCTGACTGCTATTAGTAACCAGGGACTGCGGCCATTAGTGAGTGCGGTCCGATCACTGCACCCACTAATTAACTACTTAGATGCATCTGTCAAAGCTGACAAGCCCTGCCTGCTCTCATCCATAACTTTACCCCCACCCCAGCCTATTATTCCATAGTATATGGGTAGTAGGTAAGTATAACGTACCCCTGCCAGCTCTCATCCATAACTTTACCCCCACCCCAGCCTATTATTCCATAGTATATGGGTAGTAGGTAAGTATAACGTACCCCTGCCCGCTCTCATCCATAACTTTACCCCCACCCCAGCCTATTATTCCATAGTATATGGGTAGGAGGTAAGTATAACGGACCCCTGCCTGCTCTCATCCATAACTTTACCCCCACCCCAGCCTATTATTCCATAGTATATGGGTAGGAGGTAAGTATAACGGACCCCTGCCTGCTCTCATACATAACGTAACCCCCGCCCCAGCCTATTATTCCATAGTATATGGGTAGTAGGTAAGTATAACGGACCCCTGCCTGCTCTCATCCATAACTTTACCCCCAGCCTATTATTCCATAGTATATGGGTAGGAGGTAAGTATAACGGACCCCTGCCTGCTCTCATCCATAACTTTACCCCCAGCCTATTATTCCATAGTATATGGGTAGGAGGTAAGTATAACGGACCCCTGCCCGCTCTCATACATAACGTAACCCCCGCCCCAGCCTATTATTCCATAGTATATGGGTAGGAGGTAAGTATAACGGACCCCTGCCCGCTCTCATACATAACGTAACCCCCGCCCCAGCCTATTATTCCATAGTATATGGGTAGGAGGTAAGTATAACGGACCCCTGCCCGCTCTCATACATAACGTAACCCCCGCCCCAGCCTATTATTCCATAGTATATGCTCTTCCAGGATTGGCTCAGCATTTCACCATTGTCTTCCTCTTTGTTCTTGGACGTGTCTTCTTCCCCGTCTGTGAATGTCCATAATCTGCGAAATCTGCGGCTGGAAGTATCTCCTGTAAGTGGAGAGCGGCGGGGAGTCTATGGACGCCCGACTGTTATCACTGATGTATGACAGCCTGTCAGTCAGCCGTCCCCATCATCCCTGTATGATAGCCTGTCAGTCAGCCATCCCCATCATCCCTGTATCACAGCCTGTCAGTCAGCTGTCCCCATCATCCCTGTATGACAGCCTGTCAGTCAGCCGTCCCCATCATCCCTGTATGACAGCCTGTCAGTCAGCCGTCCCCATCATCCCTGTATGACAGCCTGTCAGTCAGCCGTCCCATCATCCGTGTATCACAGCCTGTCAGTCAGCTGTCCCATCATCCGTGTATTTAGCCTGTCAGTCAGCCGTCCCCATCATACATGTATGACAGCCTGTCAGTCAGCCGTCCCCATCATCCATGTATCACAGCCTGTCAGTCAGCCGTCCCCATCATCCCTGTATGACAGCCTGTCAGTCAGCTGTCCCATCATCCCTGTATGACAGCCTGTCAGTCAGCTGTCCCATCATCCCTGTATGACAGCCTGTCAGTCAGCTGTCCCATCATCCCTGTATGACAGCCTGTCAGTCAGCTGTCCCATCATCCGTGTATGACAGCCTGTCAGTCAGCTGTCCCATCATCCCTGTATGACAGCCTGTCAGTCAGCTGTCCCATCATCCGTGTATCACAGCCTGTCAGTCAGCTGTCCCATCATCCGTGTATCACAGCCTGTCAGTCAGCCGTCCCCATCATCCCTGTATGACAGCCTGTCAGTCAGCTGTCCCATCATCCCTGTATGACAGCCTGTCAGTCAGCTGTCCCATCATCCATGTATCACAGCCTGTCAGTCAGCTGCCCCCATCATCCCTGTATGACAGCCTGTCAGTCAGCTGTCCCCATCATCCGTGTATGACAGCCTGTCAGTCAGCTGTCCCCATCATCCCTGTATGACAGCCTGTCAGTCAGCTGTCCCCATCATCCATGTACGACGTCAGTCAGTGTTCCCCTTTATGGCCGGGATCCCTCCTCCGTTATTGACTGTGCTTGTTTTCCTCTCTTGCGCAGCGGATCTCTTCGTGGAGCAGGAGCGGCTGAGTGAAGCGGCCTTTTGTATCCAGGAGGCGGCCAGCCTTTTCCCCACATCACACACTGTGCTGTACATGCGTGGGAAGCTCGCCGAGATGAAAGCCGCTATGGAGGAGGCCAAGCAGATCTACACTGAGGCGCTCACCGTCAATCCAGATGGAGTGAGAATTATGCACAGCCTGGTAAGTTTGGGGCCGCATTGTGGACGTGTTTGCAGGCCGCAGCTGGGGACTCCATTGTCGCTGCCATTCTGCCCGATTATTATTTTTAGAGCTTCCACTTTTTTTTCTTATAAACCATTTTAGATTTTGTAGAAGCTGGAAAATCCAACACAGCCCGGAGATCCCAAATATTCTAGGTGTATTATAGTGGATGCCTGGCCAACGTGCTATGGGGGAGCCCATTTATACAGGACTGTCCTTCCCGCGTCACCGTACATCATAAGCTATAGGATGGCATAAATAGTAGTCGGGTTAAAGGAGCACTCCAGCAATGTTTTGTTTCTTTCAAATCAGCTGCTGTCAGAAAGTGCCAGAGATTTCTAATTGACTTTAAATAAAACAATCTCCAGTCTTCCAGTTCTTATCAGCTGCTGCATGTCCTACAGGAAGTGGTGTATTCTCTCCAGTCTGACACAGTGCTCTCTGCTGCCACCTCTGTCTATGTCAGGAACTGTCCAGAGCAGGAAAGGTTTTCTATTTCTAAGACTAGATAGTTTTTTTGGATGCCTCAGTGTGTCTCATCAACAAGCTATGGAGGCAGCCACTCTCTTCAATGACATGCAACCCTCAGCGGTAGTATAGAGGACATAGAGACCTTCCCAATAACAGTGGTGGAAAGAAACTTACTGTCTGCCTTATTGTGGCCCTGAATCCGGGGGCCAAGGCGCCTCAGTCATTGGAACTGGAAGGACTCCCTTAAAATCACCATTTTTCATAAATCAGAAAATTCTGAAAACCGACTTTACCCAGATGAGGGTCGTTCTTACGTCTCCTATAGATCATCTTGTAGAATTGGGATCTGTAAGCGTCTACCGGATCATACATGAGGTCGGGTGTGTCTGGGCGGTCAGGATCATACGTGGTGTAACCTCTCCGGCTGGGTCTCCTGGTCAGATAATGTTACTTATTTCCCTGCGGTGTCCCCCCCATCACAGTCTCTATACAGCCCGGTGACTTCTGCTCCGGCTGGGTCTCCTGGTCAGATATCCTTACTATTTCCCTGCGGTGTCCCCCCCATCACAGTCTCTATACAGCCTGGTGACTTCTGCTCCGGCTGGGTCTCCTGGTCGGATAACCTTACTATTTCCCTGCGGTGTCCCCCCCATCACAGTCTCTATACAGCCTGGTGACTTCTGCTCCGGCTGGGTCTCCTGGTCAGATAATGTTACTTATTTCCCTGCGGTGTCCCCCCATCACAGTCTCTATACAGCCCGGTGACTTCTGCTCCGGCTGGGTCTCCTGGTCAGATATCCTTACTATTTCCCTGCGGTGTCCCCCCATCACAGTCTCTATACAGCCCGGTGACTTCTGCTCCGGCTGGGTCTCCTGGTCAGATAACCTTACTATTTCCCTGCGGTGTCCCCCCATCACAGTCTCTATACAGCCCGGTGAGTTCTGCTCCGGCTGGGTCTCCTGGTCAGATAACCTTACTATTTCCCTGCGGTGTCCCCCCATCACAGTCTCTATACAGCCCGGTGAGTTCTGCTCCGGCTGGGTCTCCTGGTCAGATAACCTTACTATTTCCCTGCGGTGTCCCCCCCATCACAGTCTCTATACAGCCTGGTGACTTCTGCTCCGGCTGGGTCTCCTGGTCAGATAACCTTACTATTTCCCTGCGGTGTCCCCCCCATCACAGTCTCTATACAGCCTGGTGAGTTCAGCTCCGGCTGGGTCTCCTGGTCGGATAACCTTACTATTTCCCTGCGGTGTCCCCCCATCACAGTCTCTATACAGCCCGGTGACTTCTGCTCCGGCTGGGTCTCCTGGTCGGATAATATTACTTATTTCCCTGCGGTGTCCCCCCATCACAGTCTCTATACAGCCTGGTGAGTTCTGCTCCGGCTGGGTCTCCTGGTCAGATAACCTTACTATTTCCCTGCGGTGTCCCCCCATCACAGTCTCTATACAGCCTGGTGACTTCTGCTCCGGCTGGGTCTCCTGGTCAGATAATGTTACTTATTTCCCTGCGGTGTCCCCCCCATCACAGTCTCTATACAGCCCGGTGAGTTCTGCTCCGGCTGGGTCTCCTGGTCAGATAACCTTACTATTTCCCTGCGGTGTCCCCCCATCACAGTCTCTATACAGCCCGGTGACTTCTGCTCTGGCTGGGTCTCCTGGTCAGATAACCTTACTATTTCCCTGCGGTGTCCCCCCATCACAGTCTCTATACAGCCCGGTGAGTTCTGCTCCGGCTGGGTCTCCTGGTCAGATAACCTTACTATTTCCCTGCGGTGTCCCCCCATCACAGTCTCTATACAGCCCGGTGAGTTCAGCTCCGGGTGGGATGTTGCTTTGGTGTCCCTTGCGGATTAGAGGGTGATGTGAGGGCCGCAGCGTCTTTCATTGTTGAGTAAGTGATAGCGGCGGTCATGAAACATTGATGTGGGAGCGTTTCATATCATCTGAGATCCTGAAGCCATAAGGTTACTGATCACTGATCAGCCGCCTCCAATTATGGAGACAATTCAGGTTACGGAACAGTTTGTCATAGAAGCCGGCAGCTTAATCGCCTTTGTGTCGTCTCGGTGTTGGATAACAACTTCTGCCGTGTCTGGAACGTGTGTGACTGTGGTGAGACCATGACCCCGGCTCAGGGAGCGCTCCTCACGGACGCAGCCTCTACCGTAATCCGGTCCGTCTCTTTATGTCACAGGGCGGGGGTCCGTCACTTACTGACCCATCCTACCTGACCGGAAATACTGTGCAGAGCTCAGCGGGAGAGGAGGATGAGGAGGACAGGTTCTAGTGTTATCCAGGGAAGTAGGAGCGATTGTACTCTGCCTTCCATGACGTACATTATAGGAGCACCCCGGCCTCTGATCTGCATTGATGGATTGGAAATAAAAGCAGTAATTATTATTATTATTATTATTATTAGGGTTTTAGGAGGCTTGGACTGTATACACACACGGCCTCCTATATTGGCTGTTCTGATATTTAGGCTTGAGACTGGGGCAGTATAGTCGGAGCCCCTGGGGGTAGGTATGGGGCAGGGCTCCTAGCACCTCCTGTTACATTGCACACCTCAGGCCTCGCTGCATATAGCGACCTGCTGATGACCATTGATTTGGGTGTGGGGGAGGGGGTGGCCATGTTGGATGGCGCTGCGGTCTATATCGGTTGTCTCCGGCCGCTTCTTCACCTGGTGCTAGTAACCATTGAAGAGACGCAGGGGTAGAGTCCGAGCCACGCTGATCTAATACTAGAGGCTCAGAGGAGAACAGGTCATCTATTTTTAAGGACCAGATAACCCATTTAAAGGGGTTCTCCAGGCTTAGATGAGCATGGCCATGTGTATCCATAATCAGCGCCTGCCCTGTCCTCAGGTTGGGTGTAGATTTTGCAGTTCTGTTCCATTAAAGTGAATAGATATGAATTGTAATACCACACACAAACTGAGGACTGGGGTGGCGCTGTTTTTGCAAGGAAGTAGCTGTGTTCTATCTAACCCTGGATAACGCCTTTAAGCCTGAGCACAATGGACAAACACTCATGGTGGAGCCAATCTGTCTGCAGTCTGCGAGGGATTGTTACCTGTTATAAAGCTGATGACCTCTGTAACCTTTGGTTATAAAATAACTCTCCAAACCCTAGTCTGACGTGTCGGGGATCTGTCGCTGTCTCGTCTGTCAAAATGCAAGATGTGGAAGATAGGAACCTGTCGTCAGGACTTCTATGGGAGAGTGTTGTGGGCATGCTCTGTGACCTGTGGAGGAAGTTGTGACCATCACCTATTGTGAATGGTGAGATCTGGTGTTATCTGTATACAGGATAGGTGTTACCGTGATCATTCTGACTGCAGTGACGGATCTTTACAGAACAGGAGACCTCACTCAGACCTCACTCAGGCCTCACTCAGACCTCACTCAGGCCTCACTCAGACCTCACTCAGGCCTCACTCAGACCTCACTCAGGCCTCACTCAGGCCTCACTCAGACCTCACTCAGGCCTCATTTAGACCTCACTCGGACCTCACTCAGACCTCACTCAGGCCTCACTCAGACCTCACTCAGGCCTCACTCAGACCTCACTCAGGCCTCACTCAGACCTCACTCAGGCCTCACTCAGACCTCACTCAGACCTCACTCAGACCTCACTCAGACCTCATTCAGGCCTCACTCAGACCTCACTCAGGCCTCACTCAGACCTCATTCAGGCCTCACTCAGACCTCATTCAGGCCTCACTCAGACCTCACTCAGGCCTCACTCACACCTCACTCAGACCTCACTCAGACCTCACTCAGACCTCATTCAGGCCTCACTCAGGCCTCACTCAGACCTCACTCAGACCTCACTCAGGGAGGATTGTAAGGTTTTAGTATTCTTTAAATATACATAAGATATTAATGCGGAAAACACTTATCTGTGCAGTTTACGAGATCCGGCAGAGTAAGAAAAGCAAGTGGCCGTGAAATCGCTTCTCTCTCCAATATATGTCATCTGCACCGTGTGTTACTGCTTTATAGTAGCAGTATATACTTCAGAGCTGCGCTCGTGGGGGTTGTTCTATCTACCCCCTATTGCTGTGTTACCTGCTCCTCCGTGTGCCAGTGTGAGGCTCAGAATGCAGGTGCACCAGACGTGAGTGTGAGTGTGAGTGTGCATGCACGGGAGAAGGTGGCTGAGGCCTGTGGTTGTATCCGTGTATTGCAGGCAGTCCTCGGGCTGCAGCCACCTTCTCCAGGCACTGGGATACAGATGCCAATTGTCCCGATTCCACACATTTTGAGCAGTAAATTTGAAGGGGTTTTCCAGGACTTAATAGGACGTCTAGGATTGGAAAAGTGGAGCTGCCGATCCAAAACAAGGATGGAGCCTTCTAGGGCGATACGGACCCAGCCGCTTCCTTCTTCTACATTAATCACAACAGTTTTATTATGTTTATTTGTGCGGCTATTACCCTTCTGTACCTGTATATAGCTCCCTGTATATAGCTGTATATAACTCCCTGTATATAGCTCCTTGTATATAGCTGTATATAGCTCCCTGTATATAGCTCCCTGTATATAGCTCCCTGTATATAGCTCCCTGTATATAGCTGTATATAGCTCCCTGTATATAGCTCCTTGTATATAGCTGTATATAGCTCCCTGTATATAGCTCCCTGTATATAGCTGTATATAGCTCCCTGTATATAGCTCCCTGTATATAGCTGTATATAGCTCCCTGTATATAGCTGTATATAGCTCCCTGTATATAGCTGTATATAGCTCCCTGTATATAGCTGTATATAGCTCCCTGTATATGACTGTATATAGCTGTATGTAGCTCCCTGTATATAGCTCCCTGTATATTGCTGTATAAAGCTCCCTGTATATAGCTGTATATAGCTCCCTGTATATAGCTCCCTGTATATAGCTGTATTTAGCTCACTGTATATAGCTGTATATAGCTCCCTGTATATAGATTCCTGTGTATAGCTGTATGTAGCTCCTTGTATATAGCTGTATGTAGCTCCCTGTATATAGCTGTATGTAGCTCCCTATATATAGCTGTATATAGCTCCCTGTATATTGCTGTATATAGCTCCCTGTATATAGCTCCCTGTATATAGCTGTATATAGCTCCCTGTATATAGCTGTATTTAGCTCACTGTATATAGCTGTATATAGCTCCCTGTATATAGCTTCCTGTATATAGCTGTACGTAGCTCCCTGTATATAGCTGTATGTAGCTCCCTGTATATAGCTGTATATAGCTCCCTGTATATAGCTGTATATACCTCCCTGTATATAGCTCCCTGTATATTGCTGTATGTAGCTCCCTGTATATAGCTGTATGTAGCTCCCTGTATATAGCTGTATGTAGCTCCCTATATATAGCTGTTTTAGCTTCCTGTATATAGCTCCCTGTATTCTGTACCTGTAACACCACACAGCACGCTGTATTCTCTACCTGTAACACCACACAGCACGCTGTATTCTCTACCTGTAACACCACATAGCACTGTATTCTCTACCTGTAACACCACACAGCCTGCTGTATTCTCTACCTGTAACACCACACAGCACTGTATTCTCTACCTGTAACACTACACAGCGCTGTATTCTCTACCTGTAACACCACACAGCACGCTGTACTCTCTACCTGTAACACCACACAGCACACTGTATTCTCTACCTGTAACACCACACAGCACTGTATTCTCTACCTGTAACACCACACAGCCTGCTGTATTCTCTACCTGTAACACCACACAGCACGCTGTATTCTCTACCTGTAACACCACACAGCGCGCTGTATTCTCTACCTGTAACACCACACAGCACTGTATTCCCTACCTGTAACACCACACAGCACTGTATTCTCTACCTGTAACACCACACAGCACTGTACTCTCTACCTGTAACACCACACAGCACACTGTATTCTCTACCTGTAACACCACACAGCACGCTGTATTCTCTACCTGTAACACCACACAGCACCCTGTACTCTCTACCTGTAACACCACACAGCACGCTGTATTCTCTACCTGTAACACCACACAGCACGCTGTATTCTCTACCTGTAACACCACACAGCACTGTATTCTCTACCTGTAACACCACACAGCACTGTATTCTCTACCTGTAACACCACACAGCACACTGTATTCTCTACCTGTAACACCACACAGCACTGTATTCTCTATCTGTAACACCACACAGCACGCTGTATTCTCTACCTGTAACACCACACAGCACGCTGTATTCTCTGCCTGTAACACCACACAGCACTGTATTCTCTACCTGTAACACCACACAGCACACTGTATTCTCTACCTGTAACACCACACAGCACACTGTATTTTCTACCTGTAACACCACACAGCACACTGTATTCTCTACCTGTAACACCACACAGCACTGTATTCTCTACCTGTAACACCACACAGCACGCTGTATTCTCTACCTGTAACACCACACAGCACTGTATTCTCTACCTGTAACACCACACAGCACTGTATTCTCTACCTGTAACACCACACAGCACGCTGTATTCTCTACCTGTAACACCACACAGCACTGTATTCTCTATCTGTAACACCACACAGCACGCTGTATTCTCTACCTGTAACACCACACAGCACGCTGTATTCTCTGCCTGTAACACCACACAGCACTGTATTTTCTACCTGTAACACCACACAGCACACTGTATTCTCTACCTGTAACACCACACAGCACACTGTATTTTCTACCTGTAACACCACACAGCACACTGTATTCTCTACCTGTAACACCACACAGCACTGTATTCTCTACCTGTAACACCACACAGCACGCTGTATTCTCTACCTGTAACACCACACAGCACTGTATTCTCTACCTGTAACACCACACAGCACGCTGTATTCTCTACCTGTAACACCACACAGCACGCTGTATTCTCTACCTGTAACACCACACAGCACGCTGTATTCTCTACCTGTAACACCACACAGCACTGTATTCTCTACCTGTAACACCACACAGCACGCTGTATTCTCTACCTGTAACACCACACAGCACTGTATTCTCTACCTGTAACACCACACAGCACGCTGTATTCTCTACCTGTAACACCACACAGCACGCTGTATTCTCTACCTGTAACACCACACAGCACGGTATTCTCTACCTGTAACACCACACACCACACTGTATTCTCTACCTGTAACACCACACAGCACGCTGTATTCTCTACCTGTAACACCACACAGCACGCTGTATTCTCTACCTGTAACACCACACAGCACACTGTATTCTCTACCTGTAACACCACACAGCACTGTATTCTCTACCTGTAACACCACACAGCACGCTGTATTCTCTACCTGTAACACCACACAGCACTGTATTCTCTATCTGTAACACCACACAGCACGCTGTATTCTCTACCTGTAACACCACACAGCACGCTGTATTCTCTACCTGTAACACCACACAGCACTGTATTCTCTACCTGTAACACCACACAGCCAGCTGTATTATCTACCTGTAACACCACACAGCACTGTATTCTCTACCTGTAACACCACACAACACTGTGTTCTCTACCTGTAACACCACACAGCACGCTGTATTCTCTACCTGTAACACCACACAGTACTGTATTCTCTACCTGTAACACCACACAGCACACTGTATTCTCTACCTGTAACACCACACAGCACACTGTATTTTCTACCTGTAACACCACACAGCACGCTGTATTCTCTACCTGTAACACCACACAGCACTGTATTCTCTACCTGTAACACCACACAGCACGCTGTATTCTCTACCTGTAACACCACACAGCACGCTGTATTCTCTACCTGTAACACCACACAGCACGCTGTATTCTCTACCTGTAACACCACACATCACTGTATTCTCTACCTGTAACACCACACATCACTGTACTCTCTACCTGTAACACCACACAGCACTGTATTCTCTATCTGTAACACCACACAGCACTGTATTCTCTATCTGTAACACCACACAGCACGCTGTATTCTCTACCTGTAACACCACACAGCACGCTGTATTCTCTACCTGTAACACCACACAGCACTGTATTCTCTACCTGTAACACCACACAGCACTGTATTCTCTATCTGTAACACCACACAGCACTGTATTCTCTATCTGTAACACCACACAGCACTGTATTCCCTACCTGTAACACCACATAGCACTGTATTCTCTACCTGTAACACCACACAGCGCGCTGTATTCTCTACCTGTAACACCACACAGCACGCTGTATTCTCTACCTGTAGCACCACACAGCACTGTATTCTCTACCTGTAACACCACACAGCACTGTATTCTCTATCTGTAACACCACACAGCACTGTATTCTCTACCTGTAACACCACACAGCACGCTGTATTCCCTACCTGTAACACCACACAGCACTGTATTCTCTACCTGTAACACCACACAGCACGCTGTATTCCCTACCTGTAACACCACACAGCACTGTATTCTCTACCTGTAACACCACACAGCACCCTGTATTCTGTACCTGTAACACTACACAGCACGCTGTATTCTCTACCTGTAACACCACACAGCACTGTACTCTCTACCTGTAACACCACACAGCACTGTACTCTCTACCTGTAACACCACACCACACTGTATTCTCTACCTGTAACACCACACAGCACTGTATTCTCTACCTGTAACACCACACAGCACTGTACTCTCTACCTGTAACACCACACAGCACTGTATTCTCTACCTGTAACACCACACAGCACACTATTCTCTACCTGTAACACCACACAGCAAGCTGTATTCTCTCCCTGTAACACCACACAGCACACTGTATTCTCTACCTGTAACACCACACAGCACGCTGTATTCTCTACCTGTAACACCACACAGCACACTGTATTCTCTACCTGTAACACCACACAGCGCTGTATTCTCTACCTGTAACACCACACAGCACTGTATTCTCTACCTGTAACACCACAAAGCACTGTATTCTCTACCTGTAACACCACACAGCGCGCTGTATTCTCTACCTGTAACACCACACAGCACACTGTATTCTCTACCTGTAACACCACACAGCACACTGTATTCTCTACCTGTAACACCACACAGCACGCTGTATTCTCTACCTGTAACACCACACAGCACGCTGTATTCTCTACCTGTAACACCACACAGCACGCTGTATTCTCTACCTGTAACACCACACAGCACTGTATTCTCTACCTGTAACACCACACAGCGCTGTATTCTCTACCTGTAACACCACACAGCACTGTATTCTCTACCTGTAACACCACACAGCACTGTATTCTCTACCTGTAACACCACACAGCACGCTGTATTCTCTACCTGTAACACCACACAGCACTGTATTCTCTATCTGTAACACCACACAGCACGCTGTATTCTCTACCTGTAACACCACACAGCACGCTGTATTCTCTGCCTGTAACACCACACAGCACTGTATTCTCTACCTGTAACACCACACAGCCTGCTGTATTCTCTACCTGTAACACCACACAGCACTGTATTCTCTACCTGTAACACCACACAACACTGTATTCTCTACCTGTAACACCACACAGCACGCTGTATTCTCTACCTGTAACACCACACAGCACTGTATTATCTACCTGTAACACCACACAGCACACTGTATTCTCTACCTGTAACACCACACAGCACACTGTATTTTCTACCTGTAACACCACACAGCACACTGTATTCTCTACCTGTAACACCACACAGCACTGTATTCTCTACCTGTAACACCACACAGCACGCTGTATTCTCTACCTGTAACACCACACAGCACTGTATTCTCTACCTGTAACACCACACAGCACGCTGTATTCTCTACCTGTAACACCACACAGCACGCTGTATTCTCTACCTGTAACACCACACAGCACTGTATTCTCTACCTGTAACACCACACAGCACGCTGTATTCTCTACCTGTAACACCACACAGCACTGTATTCTCTACCTGTAACACCACACAGCACGCTGTATTCTCTACCTGTAACACCACACAGCACGCTGTATTCTCTACCTGTAACACCACACAGCACTGTATTCTCTACCTGTAACACCACACTGTATTCTCTACCTGTAACACCACACAGCACGCTGTATTCTCTACCTGTAACACCACACAGCACGCTGTATTCTCTACCTGTAACACCACACAGCACACTGTATTCTCTACCTGTAACACCACACAGCACTGTATTCTCTACCTGTAACACCACACAGCACGCTGTATTCTCTACCTGTAACACCACACAGCACTGTATTCTCTATCTGTAACACCACACAGCACGCTGTATTTTCTACCTGTAACACCACACAGCACGCTGTATTCTCTACCTGTAACACCACACAGCACTGTATTCTCTACCTGTAACACCACACAGCACGCTGTATTCTCTACCTGTAACACCACGCAGCACGCTGTATTCTCTACCTGTAACACCACACAGCACGCTGTATTCTCTACCTGTAACACCACACATCACTGTACTCTCTACCTGTAACACCACACAGCACTGTATTCTCTATCTGTAACACCACACAGCACTGTATTCTCTATCTGTAACACCACACAGCACGCTGTATTCTCTACCTGTAACACCACACAGCACGCTGTATTCTCTACCTGTAACACCACACAGCACTGTATTCTCTACCTGTAACACCACACAGCACTGTATTCTCTATCTGTAACACCACACAGCACTGTATTCTCTATCTGTAACACCACACAGCACGCTGTATTCCCTACCTGTAACACCACACAGCACTGTATTCTCTACCTGTAACACCACACAGCACGCTGTATTCCCTACCTGTAACACCACACAGCACTGTATTCTCTACCTGTAACACCACACAGCACCCTGTATTCTGTACCTGTAACACTACACAGCATGCTGTATTCTCTACCTGTAACACCACACAGCACTGTATTCTCTATCTGTAACACCACACAGCACGCTGTATTCTCTACCTGTAACACCACACAGCACTGTACTCTCTACCTGTAACACCACACCACACTGTATTCTCTACCTGTAACACCACACAGCACTGTATTCTCTACCTGTAACACCACACAGCACTGTACTCTCTACCTGTAACACCACACAGCACTGTATTCTCTACCTGTAACACCACACAGCACACTATTCTCTACCTGTAACACCACACAGCAAGCTGTATTCTCTCCCTGTAACACCACACAGCACACTGTATTCTCTACCTGTAACACCACACAGCACACTGTATTCTCTACCTGTAACACCACACAGCACACTGTATTCTCTACCTGTAACACCACACAGCGCTGTATTCTCTACCTGTAACACCACACAGCACTGTATTCTCTACCTGTAACACCACAAAGCACTGTATTCTCTACCTGTAACACCACACAGCGCGCTGTATTCTCTACCTGTAACACCACACAGCACACTGTATTCTCTACCTGTAACACCACACAGCACACTGTATTCTCTACCTGTAACACCACACAGCACGCTGTATTCTCTACCTGTAACACCACACAGTACACTGTATTCTCTACCTGTAACACCACGCAGCACTGTATTCTCTACCTGTAACACCACACAGCACTGTATTCTCTACCTGTAACACCACAGAGCACACTGTATTCTCTACCTGTAACACCACACAGCACTGTATTCTCTACCTGTAACACCACACAGCACTGTATTCTCTACCTGTAACACCACACAGCAAACTGTATTCTCTACCTGTAACACCACACAGCACCCTGTATTCTCTACCTGTAACACCACACAGCACGCTGTATTCTCTACCTGTAACACCACACAGCACTGTATTCTCTCCCTGTAACACCACACAGCACGCTGTATTCTCTACCTGTAACACCACACAGCGCTGTACTCTCTACCTGTAACACCACACAGCACGCTGTATTCTCTACCTGTAACACCACACAGCATGCTGTATTCTCTACCTGTAACACCACACAGCACTGTATTCTCTACTTGTAACACCACACAGCACTGTACTCTCTACCTGTAACACCACACAGCGCTGTACTCTCTACCTGTAACACCACACAGCACGCTGTATCCCCTACCTGTAACACCACACAGCACTGTATTCTCTACCTGTAACACCACACATCGCTGTATTCTCTACCTGTAACACCACACAGCACAGCACGCTGTATTCTCTACCTGTAACACCACACAGCACGCTGTATTCTCTAACTGTAACACTGATCCCTGCTATGCTATGGCCACAGGCAGGCTGTATGTAATGATCACAGATAACACTGATCAGTGCTATGGCCACAGGCAGGCTGTATGTAATGATCACAGATAACACTGATCAGTGCTATGGCCACAGGCAGGCTGTATGCAATGATCACAGATAACACTGATCAGTGCTATGGCCACAGGCAGGCTGTATGTAATGATCACAGATAACACTGATCAGTGCTATGACCACAGGCAGGTTCTATGTAATGATCACAGATAACACTGATCAGTGCTATGGCCACAGGCAGGCTGTATGTAATGATCACAGATAACACTGATCAGTGCTATGGCCACAGGCTGTATGTAATGATCACAGATAACACTGATCAGTGCTATGGCCACAGGCAGGCTGTATGTAATGATCACAGATAACACTGATCAGTGCTATGGCCACAGGCAGGCTGTATGTAATGATCACAGATAACACTGATCAGTGCTATGGCCACAGGCAGGCTGTATGTAATGATCACAGATAACACTGATCAGTGCTATGGCCACAGGCTGTATGTAATGATCACAGATAACACTGATCAGTGCTATGGCCACAGGCAGGCTGTATGTAATGATCACAGATAACACTGATCAGTGCTATGGCCACAGGCAGGCTGTATGTAATGATCACAGATAACACTGATCAGTGCTATGGCCACAGGCAGGCAGGTACAGTACATTACGGACGCCCCCCAAAATTTGAAGAATTGCATTTGTCCCCCCAATTTCACCCCATAAATGATATTTTGTGGGGTCCATCATTCATTTTATGATAGATTACAAGGCGCCATTACCAAGTCCACCTGTTCCTTAAATAAGCCCTCACTTGGCCGTGTAGATGGGAAAATAAAGGAGTTATGGTTAGAAGACGAGGAGGAAAAAACGAAAACCCAATACTGAAAATTGTTGCAGTCCTTAATTCCATTTTGGGCTCCGTCCTTAAGGGGTTAATCATGTGGCGAGGGGATGGCGAGGTTCCATCCCATTTCCAGTAGTATGTGGCGGATTCCTGGGTGACGCTGCTTCCTGTGATGTCACCGTATATAGATGGACACAATAGTAATCAGCCATGACGTCACACGGGTCCCGGATCTGAGAGGTTCATATGACGGACATGGCAGCTTGTAGATGGACGTGCAGGACAATGCTTTGTCTTCAGGGGGGATGGATGACATTGTTTAATCTCATTGGTTCCAGTAACATCCGCTGTGCGTGCACTAGTGACACATCCGCGGCCCCCCAGGCTGTGCACACCAGGTGCTCTACATACATCTATTAGTGTAGTGACAGCTCGGCGGCCCTGATGCCTATAGATTGCAGCAGTCAGACACGCCTCCGATTCTGGGCCCTGTAGTTCTGTTCATCGTCAGTCTCCTGAAGTCTTATATACAGTGCAAATCTAATTATTTTGCATCTCCTGACAGCGACAAATATAAATGCAACATTGAAAAAACTATATGTATTAATGTGGAAGAATAAAACGTAAACTTATATGGTCACTGGTTTTCACCATCGTTTACAGCTTGAACATAAGAAACATTGTAATATATCTTACCAGAGAAACTTGTAATATATCTTATCAGAAAAACTGTCAGCACACTGAGGGATCAAGTTACAACTAGCAAGGAGATCCCTGTACTACAATCTGTATGTAACGCTGGGGCATTGGGGCCTTTGAACGTCTCTATATGTTATATAGAATGTACAGTATGTCCCTTATGTAAGTGATGCTGGAATGACAAGTCTTCTCCGTACAGTAAGTTGTCAGTGTTCTGTTAACTCGTTTCTTCAGCCGAGCGCTGTGCCGAGCGCTGTACTATTCTCGTCTATTTTTAGCGGCGTGATATGAGGGGGAGAAGTACAATGGCATCTTATTCCCGGTGTGTAATAATAATACAGACACGCTGCCATCCTGTGTATTGGCTGTTAGTAATGGCTCAGGTGGGCCGGGGCGGTGACAGAATAATGGGGGCTCAGCAGGTGACACCATCTGGAGCAGAACAATGGGGGCTGCTCGCCGCCCTTATTACTCTCTCACATTTCCTGACACATTCTATACGAGCGCGGTTCAGTTCTCGGAGGTTTCCGTGCAGAGAGATGATGATGATGGTGTGCTGCAGCCACTGTATGTAGCTCCCCATATATAGCTGTTTGTAGCTCCCTGTATATAGCTGTATATAGCTCCCTGTATTCTGTACCTGTAACACCACACAGCACGCTGTATTCTGTACCTGTAACACCACACAGCACCCTGTATTCTCTATCTGTAACACCACACAGCCATACCCCTGATCAGTGCTATGGCCACAGGCAGGCTGTATGTAATGATCACAGATAACACTGATCAGTGCTATGCTATGGCCACAGGCAGGCTGTATGTAATGATCACAGATAACACTGATCAGTGCTATGGCCACAGGCAGGCTGTATGTAATGATCACAGATAACACTGATCAGTGCTATGGCCACAGGCAGGCTGTATGTAATGATCACAGATAACACTGATCAGTGCTATGGCCACAGGCAGGCTCTATGTAATGATCACAGATAACACTGATCAGTGCTATGGCCACAGGCAGGCTGTATGTAATGATCACAGATAACACTGATCAGTGCTATGGCCACAGGCAGGCTGTATGTAATGATCACAGATAACACTGATCAGTGCTATGCTATGGCCACAGGCAGGCTGTATGTAATGATCACAGATAACACTGATCAGTGCTATGGCCACAGGCAGGCTGTATGTAATGATCACAGATAACACTGATCAGTGCTATGCTATGGCCAGGGCCGATTCTGGGGTTTCTGAGGTTTGCCTCAGGCGGCCGCCCCGAGTGATGGCCGGCATCTCCCCCGCCCCGCAGCCAGCCGCTTACCTGTCCCACACCGCAGCCGGCCCGCGCTCTCCGCTGTCTCCACATCCCGTCAGATCCCGCAATGTCACCCTGCAGCTGTCACGGACCTCCATGCTGTGGTGAGTGAGTGGGGTGATCGGTGTCCCCCACCGACCCCGGGCACTCACCACAGCCTGGAGGTCCGTGACAGCTGCAGGGTGACATTGCGGGATCTGACGGGATGTGGAGAGCGCGGGCGACGGGACAGGTGAGCGGCCGCTGTCATTTTTGTTAAGTGATACTTAACAAAAATGACAGCAGGGGGGACATAATGCCGCCCACCTGCCAGACCGCAAAATCTGCCGCCTGAGGCGGAAGGCTCATTCCGCCTCATGGCAGAAGCGGGCCTGGCTATGGCCACAGGCAGGCTGTATGTAATGATCACAGATAACACTGATCAGTGCTATGGCCACAGACAGGCTGTATGTAATGATCACAGATAACACTGATCAGTGCTATAACCACAGACAGGCTGTATGTAATGATCACAGATAACACTGATCAGTGCTATGCTATGGCCACAGGCTGTATGTAATGATCACAGATAACACTGATCACTGCTATGGCCACAGGCAGGCTGTATGTAATGATCACAGATAACACTGATCCCCGCTATGCTATGGCCACAGGCAGGCTGTATGTAATGATCACAGATAACACTGATCAGTGCTATGGCCACAGGCAGGCTGTATGTAATGATCACAGATAACACTGATCCCATCTATGCTATGGCCACAGGCAGGCTGTATGTAATGATCACAGATAACACTGATCACTGCTATGGTCACAGGCAGGCTGTATGTAATGATCACAGATAACACTGATCAGTGCTATGGCCACAGGCAGGCTGTATGTAATGATCACAGATAACACTGATCAGTGCTATGGCCACAGGCAGGCTGTATGTAATGATCACAGATAACACTGATCAGTGCTATGGCCACAGGCAGGCTGTATGTAATGATCACAGATAACACTGATCAGTGCTATGGTCACAGGCAGGCTGTATGTAATGATCACAGATAACACTGATCAGTGCTATGACCACAGGCACATCTATGTAATGATCACAGATATAACACTGATCAGTGTGGTCCCATCTATATCCTCCCTGTCTGTTACATCTATATCCCCCATGTCTGTTACATCTATATCCCCCATGTCTGTTACATCTATATCATCCCTGTCTGTTACATCTATATCCCCCATGTCTGTTACATCTATATCCCCCCTGTCTGTTACATCTATATCCCCCCTGTCTGTTACATCTATATCCCCCATGTCTGTTACATCTATATCCCCCATGTTTCATCTATATCCGTTGTGTCCCAGTCACAGGCTCGTGGTGTGGGTATAATGGTGGTCTTGCAGTATAGGAGCTCTCACACTGCAGTAACTGGTGATATCCTCGGTGTCCGGTAATACATGACTCCAGCAGCAGCTCAGTCTGTAGCCGCATCCCTCCCCGTCTGCATCGCTGTCATATTGCAGCAGTATTCTCCCTCCCCGTCTGCATCGCTGTCATATTGCAGCAGTAATCTCCCTCTCCGTCTGCATCACTGTCATATTGCAACAGTAATCTCCCCGTCTGCATTGCTGTCATATTGCAGCAGTAATCTCCCTCCCCGACTGCATTGCTGTCATATTGCAGCAGTAATTTCCCTCCTCGTCTGCGTCGCTGTCATATTGCAGCAGTAATCTCCCCGTTTGCATCGGTGTCATATTGCAGCAGTATTTTCCCTCCCCGTCTGCATCGCTGTCATATTGCAGCAGTAATCTCCCCGTCTGCATCGCTGTCATATTGCAGCAGCAATCTCCCCGTCTGCATCGGTGTCATATTGCAGCAGTATTTTCCCTCCCCGTCTGCCTTGCTGTCATATTGCAGCAGTAATCTCCCTCTCCGTCTGCATCGCTGTCATATTGCAGCAGTAATCTCCCTCCCCGTCTGCATCGCTGTCATATTGCAGCAGTAATCTCCCTCCCCGTCTGCATCGCTGTCATATTGCAGCAGTAATCTCCCTCCCCGTCTGCATCGCTGTCATATTGCAGCAGTAATCTCCCTCTCCGTCTGCATCGCTGTCATATTGCAGCAGTAATCTCCCTCTCCGTCTGCATCGCTGTCATATTGCAGCAGTAATCTCCCTCCCCGTCTGCATCGCTGTCATATTGCAGCAGTAATCTCCCTCCCCGTCTGCATCGCTGTCATATTGCAGCAGTAATCTCCCTCTCCGTCTGCATCGCTGTCATATTGCAGCAGTAATCTCCCTCCCCGTCTGCATCGCTGTCATATTGCAGCAGTAATTTCCCTCCCCGTCTGCATTGCTGTCATATTGCAGCAGTAATCTCCCTCTCCATCTGCATCGCTGTCATATTGCAGCAGTAATTTCCCTCCCCGTCTGCGTCGCTGTCATATAGCAGCAGTAATTTCCCTCCCCGTCTGCATTGCTGTCATATTGCAGCAGTAATCTCCCTCCCCGTCTGCATCGCTGTCATATTGCAGCAGTAATCTCCCTCTCCGTCTGCATCGCTGTCATATTGCAGCAGTAATCTCCCTCTCCGTCTGCATCGCTGTCATATTGCAGCAGTAATCTCCCTCCCCGTCTGCATCGCTGTCATATTGCAGCAGTAATCTCCCTCTCCGTCTGCATCGCTGTCATATTGCAGCAGTAATCTCCCTCCCCGTCTGCATCGCTGTCATATTGCAGCAGTAATTTCCCTCCCCGTCTGCATTGCTGTCATATTGCAGCAGTAATCTCCCTCTCCATCTGCATCGCTGTCATATTGCAGCAGTAATTTCCCTCCCCGTCTGCGTCGCTGTCATATAGCAGCAGTAATTTCCCTCCTCGTATGCGTCGCTGTCATATTGCAGCAGTATTTTCCCTCCCCATCTGCCTTGCCGTCATATTGCAGCAGTAATTTTCCTCCCCGTCTGCCTTGCTGTCATATTGCAGCAGTAATCTCCCTCCCCGTCTGCATTGCTGTCATATTGCAGCAGTAATCTCCCGCCCTGTCTGCCTTGCTGTCATATTGCAGCAGTAATCTCCCTCCCCGTCTGCATCGCTGTCATATTGCAGCAGTAATCTCCCTCCCCGTCTGCATCGCTGTCATATTGCAGCAGTAAACTCCCCGTCTGCATCGCTGTCATATTGCAGCAGTAATCTCCCCGTCTGCATCGCTGTCATATTGCAGCAGTAATCTCCCTCTCCGTCTGCATCGCTGTCATATTGCAGCAGTATTCTCCCTCCCCGTCTGCATCGCTGTCATATTGCAGCAGTATTTTCCCTCCCCGTCTGCGTTGCTGTCATATTGCAGCAGTATTTTCCCTCCCCGTCTGCATCGCTGTCATATTGCAGCAGTAATCTCCCTCTCCGTCTGCATCGCTGTCATATTGCAGCAGTAATCTCCCTCTCCGTCTGCATCGCTGTCATATTGCAGCAGTAATCTCCCTCCCCGTCTGCATCGCTGTCATATTGCAGCAGTAATTTCCCTCCCCATCTGCATTGCTGTCATATTGCAGCAGTAATCTCCCCGTCTGCATCGCTGTCATATTGCAGCAGTATTTTCCCTCCCCGTCTGCGTCGCTGTCATATTGCAGCAGTAATTTCCCTCCCCGTCTGCATTGCTGTCATATTGCAGCAGTAATCTCCCTCTCCATCTGCATCGCTGTCATATTGCAACAGTAATCTCACCGTCTGCATCGCTGTCATATTGCAGCAGTATTTTCCCTCCCCGTCTGCGTCGCTGTCATATTGCAGCAGTATTTTCCCTCCCCGTCTGCGTCGCTGTCATATTGCAGCAGTATTTTCCCTCCCCGTCTGCGTCGCTGTCATATTGCAGCAGTAATTTCCCTCCCCGTCTGCATCGCTGTCATATTGCAGCAGTAATCTCCCTCTCCATCTGCATCGCTGTCATATTGCAGCAGTAATCTCCCTCCGTCTGCATCGCTGTCATATTGCAGCAGTAATTTCCCTCCCCGTCTGCATCGCTGTCATATTGCAGCAGTAATTTCCCCGTCTGCATCGATGTCATATTGCAGCAGTAATCTCCCTCTCTTCTGCTCTTCCTCCTCTTGTCCTGTTCCTCCTCTTGTCCTGTTCCTCCTCTTCCTCCTCTTGTCCGGTTCCTCCTCTTCCTCCTCTTGTCCTGTTCCTCCTCTTCCTCCTCTTGTCCTGTTCCTCCTCTTCCTCCTCTTGTCCGGTTCCTCCTCTTCCTCCTCTTGTCCTGTTCCTCTCTTATTATTCCTAGAAATGTTGTTCCTGTTCCCCTTGTCAGTGAGATGTGACCCCGCCCACCCCCACATTGTCCAATAAGTGCACAGTGTTGTAGTAACTCACCTATAGACAGTGAGACCTCATAGTCATCAATATATTTCTATATTACCAAGAGGAATAACAGAGGGACGTCAGAGCCTGGTAACAGCCGGCTGCACATTGTTATTCATGAGGAAGAGAAGATAGCGGAGAGCTCATCTGTAATGTCCGTCTGTGTCCAGTAATGGGAAACCTACCCCCCGTTATAATGGTAGCCTGACCTCTGACCTCGCACATCTGAGCCCCCTGATCACTGTGGTGAATGCCGCCCCCTACACATCGCCACCGTTGATAGAAGCTGTAGATGTCACGATAGCTGCTCCATGTTGTCCTGCATGGATCCGACATCTCTCCGGCCGTGTCTCTGCAGGGATAACCTCATCATTAAAGTTGGGATTTATTATAATCAGACAATAGGATGATCTGGGTAGATAGGTTGTTTGCTGTTATAGGGGGCTTTGTGATCCTTAGAGACCCCCATAATATTCAGGTACTCCCGCCAGTCCCACTACAAGGAGTTCTGCTCCCCCGTCATTCTTACCGAGCACCAATAGGTTACAGTATGCGCTATGAATGGGATCTATGGAGAGATGAGCGCAATTAGATTACCGGTGGCTGAAAAAGGTGGATGCCGCCCTAGAGAGTCCTGGAGGATACAATCTATGGCGGTGTCCATGGTTTACAGGACTCAGAGTTCTTTGTCAGACGATAGAGCTCCCAGTGCCTCCATCTTCCCGTCTCTGCCTCCATCTTCCCCTCACTTCCTCCATCTTCCCTTCTCTGCCTCCATCTTCCTTTCTCTTCCTCCATCTTCCCTTCTCTGCCTCCATCTTCCCGTCGCTGCCTCCATCTGCCCGTCTCTGCCTCCATCTGCCCGTCGCTGCCTCCATCTGCCCGTCTCTGCCTCCATCTGCCCGTCTCTGCCTCCATCTTCCCGTCACTGCCTCCATCTGCCCGTCTCTGCCTCCATCTTCCCGTCGCCGCCTCCATCTTCCTTTCGTCGCCTCCATCTTCCCATCACTGCCTCCATCTTCCCGTCTCCACCTCCCTCTTCCCGTCGCCGCCTCCATCTTCCCGTCGCCGCCTCCCTCTTCCCGTCGCCGCCTCCATCTTCCCTTCTTTTCCTCCATCTTCCTTTCTCTGCCTCCATCTTCCCGTCGCCGCCTCCATCTTCCTTTCTCTGCCTCCATCTTCCTTTCTCTGCCTCCATCTTCCTTTCTCTGCCTCCATCTTCCCGTCGCCGCCTCCATCTTCCTTTCGTCGCCTCCATCTTCCCGTCGCCGCCTCCATCTTCCCTTCTTTTCCTCCATCTTCCTTTCTCTGCCTCCATCTTCCCGTCGCCGCCTCCATCTTCCTTTCGTCGCCTCCATCTTCCCATCACTGCCTCCATCTTCCCGTCGCCGCCTCCCTCTTCCCGTCGCCGCCTCCCTCTTCCCGTCGCCGCCTCCCTCTTCCCGTCGCCGCCTCCCTCTTCCCGTCTCCGCCTCCATCTTCCCGTCGCCGCCTCCCTCTTCCCGTCGCCGCCTCCCTCTTCCCGTCGCCGCTTCCCTCTTCCCGTCGCTGCCTCCATCTTCCCGTCTCCGCCTCCATCTTCCTGTCACTGCCTCCATATACTTGTGTATTTGCCGTTCTGTATCTTTCATCGTCTGAGTCTTCATGTGACGTTCAGATAAATGAGAATAGCCTCCGTGTCTTCGGCCTCCCCGGCCCGGACCTCTGCTTCATGTCATATTTTTCTATTAACTCAGATGTTTGTCCCTTTCCTACAACTTTCTGCTTTTTTAACATAATTTATCTGGTGGGTCATGACAAAAAGGAGACACCGAGACGGCGGGTGTGGCACCATTGTCTCCCTGCAGATTTCTATCAGACCCGACTCCTGCACAGTGCAACCAGACCTGATCTTAAAGGAACGGTCTCATCAGGAAATTACTTAGGCTATGTTCACACACCTGTAGTGCAGCCTGCCACCGCGGCCCGCACTACCAATGCTTCATGGAGCACTACATTACCATAGCGATCCGGGACACAAAATACAGTCTGCACTACAGCATCTCCTTATTTTTTAGTGGCACAGATTGCGGCCCCGTACGGACGTGTGAACAGGGCCATTGAATACCATAAGTTTTATGTTCCGTCTGCAGTTGCGTACAGAACAATGAATTTGTGAATGTAGCCTTATTGTTGAAGTTGATGATGATGACTGATGAAAAACATATTTTTAAAAATTTTTGATGATTTTTCCCTTCATTTTACTATCTACATTTTAAAATAATCCCCAAATTATGTAATATTTATTCTTACCACTAGGCCTTAAAGGGAATCTGTCACTAGGTTTATATGTCCTTAAATGAGGGCAGCAAAAACAAGTGACAGATACTGAATAGATCAGTGTATTACTGACATCATCCTGTTCAGCTGTTCTCCTAATATGCAGGATAACAGGATTCATGCCGCACCCCTCCCCCGCCCTCCAGCTGCTGATTGACAGTTGGCTGCCTATACACAGCATGGATAGGTAACTGCCAATCAGCAGCTGATGGGAGGAGTTTTCTGCTTCTCATGAACATCCAGGACTACTGAGCTCATGCACATAATGGAGAAGACTACTTATTGTCTGTGTTATTCAGGAGGAGATTTCTGGATCAGTAACCATGTATCACTATTACACGTAGCCATGTGTCACTATTACACGTAGCCATGTATCACTATTACACGTAGCCATGTATCACTATTACACGGAGCCATGTGTCACTATTACACGTAGCCATGTATCACTATTACACATAGCCATGTATCACTATTACACGTAGCCATGTGTCACTATAACACGTAGCCATGTATCACTATTACACGTAGCCATGTGTCACTATTACACGCAGCCATGTATCACTATTACACGTAGCCATGTATCACTATTAGAGAGCCATGTATCACTATTACACGTAGCCATGTATCACTATTACACGTAGCCATGTGTCACTATTACACATCCCCATGTATCACTATTACACGTAGCCATGTATCACTATTACACGGAGCCATGTATCACTATTAGAGAGCCATGTATCACTATTACACGTAGCCATGTATCACTATTACACGTAGCCATGTGTCACTATTACACGTAGCCATGTATCACTATTACACGTAGCCATGTATCACTATTACACGTAGCCATGTATCACTATTACACATCCCCATGTATCACTATTACACGTAGCCATGTATCACTATTACACGGAGCCATGTATCACTACTACACGTAGCCATGTATCACTATTAGAGAGCCATGTATCACTATTACACGTAGCCATGTATCACTATTACACGTAGCCATGTGTCACTATTACACATCCCCATGTATCACTATTACACGTAGCCATGTGTCACTATTACACGTAGCCATGTATCACTATTACACGTAGCCATGTATCACTATTACATGTAGCCATGTATCACTATTACACGTAGCCATGTGTCACTATTACACGTAGCCATGTATCACTATTACACGTAGCCATGTATCACTATTACACGTAGCCATGTATCACTATTACATGTAGCCATGTATCACTATTACACGTAGCCATGTGTCACTATTACACGTAGCCATGTATCACTATTACACGTAGCCATGTATCACTATTACACAGAGCCATGTATCACTATTACACGTAGCCATGTATCACTATTACACGTAGCCATGTGTCACTATTACACGTAGCCATGTATCACTATTACACGTAGCCATGTATCACTATTACACAGAGCCATGTATCACTATTACACGTAGCCATGTATCACTATTACACGGAGCCATGTATCACTATTACACAGAGCCATGTATCACTATTACACGTAGCCATGTATCACTATTACACATAGCCATGTCTCACTATTACACGTAGCCATGTGTCACTATTACACATAGCCATGTCTCACTATTACACAGAGCCATGTATCACTATTACACGTAGCCATGTATCACTATTACACGTAGCCATGTCTCACTATTACACGTAGCCATGTGTCACTATTACACGTAGCCATGTATCACTATTACACATAGCCATGTCTCACTATTACACGTAGCCATGTGTCACTATTACACATAGCCATGTATCACCATTACACATAGCCATGTATCACCATTACACGTAGCCATGTATCACTATTACACGTAGCCATGTATCACTATTACACGTAGCCATGTATCACTATTACACGTAGCCATGTATCACTACTACACGTAGCCATGTATCACTATTAGAGAGCCATGTATCACTATTACACGTAGCCATGTATCACTATTACACGTAGCCATGTGTCACTATTACACATAGCCATGTGTCACTATTACACGTAGCCATGTATCACTATTACATGTAGCCGTGTATCACTATTACACGTAGCCATGTGTCACTATTACAGGTAGCCATATATCACTATTACACAAACTGATGTATCACTATTACACGTAGCCATGTATCACTATTACACGTAGCCATGTATCACTATTACACAAACTGATGTATCACTATTACACGTAGCCATGTGTCACTATTACACGTAGCCATGTATCACTATTACACGTAGCCATGTATCACTATTACACGTAGCCATGTGTCACTATTACACGTAGCCATGTGTCACTATTACACGTAGCCATGTATCACTATTACACGTAGCCATGTATCACTATTACACAAACTGATGTATCACTATTACACGTAGCCATGTGTCACTATTACACGTAGCCATGTATCACTATTACACGTAGTATCACTATTAC
Organism: Dendropsophus ebraccatus; assembly: GCF_027789765.1. Lineage (NCBI taxonomy): Eukaryota > Metazoa > Chordata > Amphibia > Anura > Hylidae > Dendropsophus > Dendropsophus ebraccatus. Next base: position 2,741,556 of record NC_091468.1, read on the forward strand.
TTGTAGCCATGTATCACTATTACACGTAGCCATGTATCACTATTACACGTAGCCATGTGTCACTATTACACAGAGCCATGTATCACTATTACACGGAGTCATGTATCACTATTACACGGAGCCATGTATCACTATTACACGTAGTATCACTATTACACGGAGCCATGTGTCACTATTACACGTAGTATCACTATTACACGTAGCCATGTGTCACTATTACACGTAGTATCACTATTACACGTAGCCATGTATCACTATTACACGTAGCCATGTGTCACTATAACACGTAGCCATGTATCACTATTACACATAAATGTATCACTATTACACGTAGCCATGTATCACTATTACACGTAGCCATGTATCACTATTACACAGAGCCATGTATCACTATTACACGGAGCCATGTGTCACTATTACACGTAGCCATGTGTCACTATTACACGTAGCCAAGTATCACTGTTACACGTAGCCATGTATCACTATTACACGTAGCCATGTATCACTATTACACGGAGCCATGTGTCACTATTACACGTAGCCATGTATCACTATTACACCTAGCCATGTATCACTATTACACGTAGCCATGTGTCACTATTACACGTAGCCAAGTATCACTATTACACGTAGCCATGTATCACTATTACACCTAGCCATGTATCACTATTACACGTAGTCATGTGTCACTATTACACGTAGCCAAGTATCACTATTACACGTAGCCATGTATCACTATTACACGTAGCCATGTGTCACTATTACACGTAGCCATGTGTCACTATTACACGTAGCCATGTGTCACTATTACACGTAGTATCACTATTACACGTAGCCATGTATCACTATTACACGTAGCCATGTATCACTATTACACCTAGCCATATATCACTATTACACCTAGCCATGTATCACTATTACACGTAGCCATGTATCACTATTACACGTAGCCATGTATCACTATTACACGTAGCCATGTGTCACTATTACACGTAGCCATGTATCACTATTACACGTAGCCATGTATCACTATTACACCTAGCCATATATCACTATTACACCTAGCCATGTATCACTATTACACCTAGCCATGTGTCACTATTACACGTAGCCATGTGTCACTATTACACGTAGCCATGTGTCACTATTACACGTAGTCATGTGTCACTATTACACGTAGCTATGTGTCACTATTACACGTAGCCAAGTATCACTATTACGCGTAGCCATGTATCACTATTACGCGTAGCCATGTGTCACTATTACACGTAGCCATGTATCACTATTACACGTAGCCATGTGTCACTATTACACGTAGCCACGTATCACTATTACACGGAGCCATGTATCACTATTACACAGAGCCATGTGTCACTATTACACGTAGCCATGTGTCACTATTACACAGAGCCATGTGTCACTATTACACAGAGCCATGTGTCACTATTACACGTAGCCATGTGTCACTATTACACGTAGTATCACCATTACACGTAGCCATGTATCACTATTACACGTAGCCATGTATCACTATTACACGTAGCCATGTGTCACTATTACACGTAGCCATGTATCACTATTACACGTAGCCATGTGTCACTATTACACGTAGCCATGTATCACTATTACACGTAGCCATGTATCACTATTACACGTAGCCATGTGTCACTATTACACGTAGCCAAGTATCACTATTACACGTAGCCATATATCACTATTACACCTAGCCATGTATCACTATTACACCTAGCCATGTATCACTATTACACCTAGCCATGTATCACTATTACACGTAGCCATGTGTCACTATTACACGTAGCCATGTATCACTATTACACGTAGCCATGTGTCACTATTACACGTAGCCATGTATCACTATTACACGTAGCCATGTATCACTATTACACGTAGCCATGTGTCACTATTACACATAGCTATGTGCCACTATTACACGTAGCCAAGTATCACTATTACACGTAGCCATATATCACTATTACACCTAGCCATGTATCACTATTACACCTAGCCATGTATCACTATTACACGTAGCCATGTGTCACTATTACACGTAGCCAAGTATCACTATTACGCGTAGCCATGTATCACTATTACACGTAGCCATGTGTCACTATTACACGTAGCCATGTATCACTATTACACGTAGCCATGTATCACTATTACACGTAGCCATGTATCACTATTACACGGAGCCATGTATCACTATTACACGTAGCCATGTGTCACTATTACACGGAGCCATGTATCACTATTACACTGAGCCATGTATCACTATTACACGTAGCCATGTATCACTATTACACGTAGCCATGTATCACTATTACACGTAGCCATGTATCACTATTACACGTAGCCATGTATCACTATTACACGTAGCCATGTGTCACTATTACACGTAGCCATGTATCACTATTACACGTAGCCATGTATCACTATTACACGTAGCCATGTATCACTATTACACGGAGCCATGTATCACTATTACACGTAGCCATGTGTCACTATTACACGGAGCCATGTATCACTATTACACTGAGCCATGTATCACTATTACACGTAGCCATGTATCACTATAACACGTAGCCATGTGTCACTATTACACGTAGCTATGTATCACTATTACACATAGCCATGTAGCACTATTACACGTAGCCATATATCACTATTACACGTAGCCATGTATCACTATTACACCTAGCCATGTATCACTATTACACGTAGCCATGTGTCACTATTACACGTAGTCATGTGTCACTATTACACATAGCTATGTGTCACTATTACACGTAGCCATGTGTCACTATTACACGTAGCCATGTGTCACTATTACACATAGCTATGTGTCACTATTACACGTAGCCAAGTATCACTATTACACGTAGCCTGGATCACTATTACACGTAGCCATGTATCACTATTACACGTAGCCATGTGTCACTATTACACGTAGCCATGTGTCACTATTACACGTAGCCATGTGTCACTATTACACGTAGCCATGTGTCACTATTACACGTAGCCATGTGTCACTATTACACGTAGCCATGTATCACTATTACACGTAGCCATGTGTCACTATTACACGTAGCCATGTATCACTATTACACGTAGCCACGTATCACTATTACACGTAGCCATGTGTCACTATTACATGTATTGATGTGCGCCTGGCAGACAATGATTTTAGGTCAAGACCTGAAGACACGGTCAGCTGATGATCGCTGTCTTTATCACCTGCTAATTCGGCCTGATCACCAGCAGATTATCGCGCCGTGTAACATATAAATCACAGGTTCGAATTTGAATTGTTCATTTCTTTGTCACTTTGTGGTTGGAGGTTTGCGGATAATAGGAGACTTCCAGTGGAGGCACAGGGATTCATGGGTCTAGCTACAGTTATACGGACAGGCTGGCGCCACCTTACATGATCGGGGGCAAATACCCACCCGGCCCTCCAAACTGCGAATATAGAAAAGCAAAAGAAAATTTAGCCATGTCTCACTATTACACGTAGCCATGTGTCACTATTACACATAGCCATGTCTCACTATTACACAGAGCCATGTATCACTATTACACGTAGCCATGTATCACTATTACACGTAGCCATGTCTCACTATTACACGTAGCCATGTGTCACTATTACACGTAGCCATGTATCACTATTACACATAGCCATGTCTCACTATTACACGTAGCCATGTGTCACTATTACACATAGCCATGTATCACCATTACACATAGCCATGTATCACCATTACACGTAGCCATGTATCACTATTACACGTAGCCATGTATCACTATTACACGTAGCCATGTATCACTATTACACGTAGCCATGTATCACTACTACACATAGCCATGTATCACTATTAGAGAGCCATGTATCACTATTACACGTAGCCATGTATCACTATTACACGTAGCCATGTGTCACTATTACACATAGCCATGTGTCACTATTACACGTAGCCATGTATCACTATTACATGTAGCCGTGTATCACTATTACACGTAGCCATGTGTCACTATTACAGGTAGCCATATATCACTATTACACAAACTGATGTATCACTATTACACGTAGCCATGTATCACTATTACACGTAGCCATGTATCACTATTACACAAACTGATGTATCACTATTACACGTAGCCATGTGTCACTATTACACGTAGCCATGTATCACTATTACACGTAGCCATGTATCACTATTACACGTAGCCATGTGTCACTATTACACGTAGCCATGTATCACTATTACACGTAGCCATGTATCACTATTACACGTAGCCATGTATCACTATTACACAAACTGATGTATCACTATTACACGTAGCCATGTGTCACTATTACACGTAGCCATGTATCACTATTACACGTAGTATCACTATTACTTGTAGCCATGTATCACTATTACACGTAGCCATGTATCACTATTACACGTAGCCATGTGTCACTATTACACAGAGCCATGTATCACTATTACACGGAGTCATGTATCACTATTACACGGAGCCATGTATCACTATTACACGTAGTATCACTATTACACGGAGCCATGTGTCACTATTACACGTAGTATCACTATTACACGTAGCCATGTGTCACTATTACACGTAGTATCACTATTACACGTAGCCATGTATCACTATTACACGTAGCCATGTGTCACTATTACACGTAGCTATGTATCACTATTACACATAGCCATGTATCACTATTACACGTAGCCATGTATCACTATTACACGTAGCCATGTATCACTATTACACAGAGCCATGTATCACTATTACACGGAGCCATGTGTCACTATTACACGTAGCCATGTGTCACTATTACACGTAGCCAAGTATCACTGTTACACGTAGCCATGTATCACTATTACACGTAGCCATGTATCACTATTACACGGAGCCATGTGTCACTATTACACGTAGCCATGTATCACTATTACACCTAGCCATGTATCACTATTACACGTAGCCATGTGTCACTATTACACGTAGCCAAGTATCACTATTACACGTAGCCATGTGTCACTATTACACGTAGCCATGTATCACTATTACACCTAGCCATGTATCACTATTACACGTAGTCATGTGTCACTATTACACGTAGTCATGTGTCACTATTACACGTAGCCAAGTATCACTATTACACGTAGCCATGTATCACTATTACACGTAGCCATGTATCACTATTACACGTAGCCATGTGTCACTATTACACGTAGCCATGTGTCACTATTACACGTAGCCATGTGTCACTATTACACGTAGTATCACTATTACACGTAGCCATGTATCACTATTACACGTAGCCATGTATCACTATTACACCTAGCCATATATCACTATTACACCTAGCCATGTATCACTATTACACCTAGCCATGTATCACTATTACACGTAGCCATGTATCACTATTACACGTAGCCATGTGTCACTATTACACGTAGCCATGTATCACTATTACACGTAGCCATGTATCACTATTACACCTAGCCATATATCACTATTACACCTAGCCATGTATCACTATTACACCTAGCCATGTATCACTATTACACGTAGCCATGTGTCACTATTACACGTAGCCATGTGTCACTATTACACGTAGTCATGTGTCACTATTACACGTAGCTATGTGTCACTATTACACGTAGCCAAGTATCACTATTACGCGTAGCCATGTATCACTATTACGCGTAGCCATGTGTCACTATTACACGTAGCCATGTATCACTATTACACGTAGCCATGTGTCACTATTACACGTAGCCACGTATCACTATTACACGGAGCCATGTATCACTATTACACAGAGCCATGTGTCACTATTACACGTAGCCATGTGTCACTATTACACAGAGCCATGTGTCACTATTACACAGAGCCATGTGTCACTATTACACGTAGCCATGTGTCACTATTACACGTAGTATCACCATTACACGTAGCCATGTATCACTATTACACGTAGCCATGTATCACTATTACACGTAGCCATGTGTCACTATTACACGTAGCCATGTATCACTATTACACGTAGCCATGTGTCACTATTACACGTAGCCATGTATCACTATTACACGTAGCCATGTATCACTATTACACGTAGCCATGTGTCACTATTACACGTAGCCAAGTATCACTATTACACGTAGCCATATATCACTATTACACCTAGCCATGTATCACTATTACACCTAGCCATGTATCACTATTACACCTAGCCATGTATCACTATTACACGTAGCCATGTGTCACTATTACACGTAGCCATGTATCACTATTACACGTAGCCATGTGTCACTATTACACGTAGCCATGTATCACTATTACACATAGCCATGTATCACTATTACACGTAGCCATGTGTCACTATTACACATAGCTATGTGCCACTATTACACGTAGCCAAGTATCACTATTACACGTAGCCATATATCACTATTACACCTAGCCATGTATCACTATTACACCTAGCCATGTATCACTATTACACGTAGCCATGTGTCACTATTACACGTAGCCAAGTATCACTATTACGCGTAGCCATGTATCACTATTACACGTAGCCATGTGTCACTATTACACGTAGCCATGTATCACTATTACACGTAGCCATGTATCACTATTACACGGAGCCATGTATCACTATTACACGTAGCCATGTGTCACTATTACACGGAGCCATGTATCACTATTACACTGAGCCATGTATCACTATTACACGTAGCCATGTATCACTATTACACGTAGCCATGTATCACTATTACACGTAGCCATGTATCACTATTACACGTAGCCATGTATCACTATTACACGTAGCCATGTATCACTATTACACGGAGCCATGTATCACTATTACACGTAGCCATGTGTCACTATTACACTGAGCCAAGTATCACTATTACGCGTAGCCATGTATCACTATTACACGTAGCCATGTGTCACTATTACACGTAGCCATGTATCACTATTACACGTAGCCATGTATCACTATTACACGTAGCCATGTATCACTATTACACGGAGCCATGTATCACTATTACACGTAGCCATGTGTCACTATTACACGGAGCCATGTATCACTATTACACTGAGCCATGTATCACTATTACACGTAGCCATGTATCACTATAACACGTAGCCATGTGTCACTATTACACGTAGCTATGTATCACTATTACACATAGCCATGTAGCACTATTACACGTAGCCATATATCACTATTACACGTAGCCATGTATCACTATTACACCTAGCCATGTATCACTATTACACGTAGCCATGTGTCACTATTACACGTAGTCATGTGTCACTATTACACATAGCTATGTGTCACTATTACACGTAGCCATGTGTCACTATTACACGTAGCCATGTGTCACTATTACACATAGCTATGTGTCACTATTACACGTAGCCAAGTATCACTATTACACGTAGCCTGGATCACTATTACACGTAGCCATGTATCACTATTACACGTAGCCATGTGTCACTATTACACGTAGCCATGTGTCACTATTACACGTAGCCATGTGTCACTATTACACGTAGCCATGTGTCACTATTACACGTAGCCATGTGTCACTATTACACGTAGCCATGTATCACTATTACACGTAGCCATGTGTCACTATTACACGTAGCCATGTATCACTATTACACGTAGCCACGTATCACTATTACACGTAGCCATGTGTCACTATTACATGTATTGATGTGCGCCTGGCAGACAATGATTTTAGGTCAAGACCTGAAGACACGGTCAGCTGATGATCGCTGTCTTTATCACCTGCTAATTCGGCCTGATCACCAGCAGATTATCGCGCCGTGTAACATATAAATCACAGGTTCGAATTTGAATTGTTCATTTCTTTGTCACTTTGTGGTTGGAGGTTTGCGGATAATAGGAGACTTCCAGTGGAGGCACAGGGATTCATGGGTCTAGCTACAGTTATACGGACAGGCTGGCGCCACCTTACATGATCGGGGGCAAATACCCACCCGGCCCTCCAAACTGCGAATATAGAAAAGCAAAAGAAAAGGGAAGGCACACCACAATTCCATATATATACAAAGCATTATAGATCACTTAGTAAAAAACAACAAGAGCCCCAATAAATCACAACCAACCCACAATACGTTCAGGTGACCAAAGTGCAAGGGCACTAAAGTATAATGTATGAAGGTAGTGGACAAAAGTGCAACATCAGTGCAAGTAGTAAGAGACAATATATAGAAGACTGTAGGCTGAGAATCATTCATTATTTTTGTACTATTGTACTGGGTGTTTTGTACTATTTAGTTCAACTTGAGCAATGTTTATGCATTTCCATTTTTCTGTAGCTTGCTTTCGAGATTGGCTGTGTAGACCAGGACAAAATCAGCAGAGATCAGCTTTGCTGTATAGAATGGAACAGGCTCAATAGAGGGTCATCTTTGTTGTATACACTAGAACAGGATCAGCAGAGAAAACCCAGGTATATTGTTATTTTAATTCACAACTTGTGGGTGCGTTAAAGATGTGTTAAAAGGTGAGGTTAAAGGAGAAGACTTGCGAAAATGTATTGCCCCCCAAAATTTATACAAATCCCCAATATAGACTTATTACGGGAAATGCTTATAAATGGCTTTTTTTCCCTGCACTTACTACTGCATCAAGGCTTCACTTCCTGGATAACATGGTGATGTCACTTCCTGGATAACATGGTGATATCACTTCCTGGATATCATGGTGATGTCACCTCCTGGATGACATGGTGACGTCCCTTCCTGGATGGCATGGTGACGTCACTTCCTGGATGGCATGGTGATGTCACTTCCTGGATAACATGGTGATGTCACTTCCTGGATGGCATGGTGACGTCCCTTCCTGGATGGCATGGTGACGTCACTTCCTGGATGGCATGGTGACGTCACTTCCTGGATAACATGGTGATGTCACTTCCTGGATGGCATGGTGACGTCACTTCCTGGATGGCTTGGTGACGTCACGACCTGACTCACAGAGCTGTGTGGGCTGTGGCTGCTGCAGAGGATGATGGCAGGGGGACACTGAGGGACACAGGGCAGTGAAGGGACACTGAGCATCCCCCTGCCATCATCCTCTCCAGCAGCCACAGCCTGCACAGCTCTGGGAGTCGGGTCGTGACATCACCATTTTATCCAGGAAGTGACATCACCGTGTTATCCAGGAAGTGACATCACCATGCTATCCAGGAAGTGACGTCACCGTGTTATCCAGGAAGTGACATCACCATGTTATCCAGGAAGTCAAGCATTGATGCAGTAGTAAGTGCAGGTGAAAAAAAAATTTCAATAGACTTCTCCTTTAATGGATGTGGGGTGTCCTCCATGTGTCGCCATCCACAAGATGTGCCTGTGCCAGGTACTTCTCACATTGCTGTCTGGGTCTCCTGCTCTAAGAGCAGTGTCCCCTCCCCCTTCCCCTGTAGGTCTCCCCTTCCCCTGTATTCAGCAGTGGTGCAGGCGGGGCCGGTCCTGGACATAGACAGTCATCTGGTTTTCTGCAATGTAATTTATGTGTGAACATAGCCTTAAGGTGGAATCCCAACCAGCAGATTGGTTGTGACTGATCATCACGCCCATTTTCTGTAAGGAGGTCCGATGTTACATCATGTCTGTGGTAAAACCCAAAATTCACGCAGAAAGAAAGTCTGTATAAATTTCCATTTCTTCATGTTTCACCTATTGTGAATCCAACACAATAGTCTGAGAACTTTTTCTGTTGTTTGACGCCCATTGCAGCTGCACCCCCCCTCGCAGATTGATCCAGTAACGCGTTCAGCTCTGCTATGTCTGTATTCGGCTCTGCTATGTCTGTATTCGGCTCTGCTATGCCTGTATTCGGCTCTGCTATGCCTGTATTCTGCTCTGCTGTGTCTGTATTCGGCTCTGCTATGCCTGTATTCGGCTCTGCTATGTCTGTATTCGGCTCTGCTATGCCTGTATTCGGCTCTGCTATGTCTGTATTCGGCTCTGCTATGTCTGTATTCGGCTCTGCTATGCCTGTATTCGGCTCTGCTATGCCTGTATTCTGCTCTGCTATGTCTGTATTCGGCTCTGCTATGTCTGTATTCGGCTCTGCTATGCCTGTATTCGGCTCTGCTATGTCTGTATTCGGCTCTGCTATGCCTGTATTCGGCTCTGCTATGCCTGTATTCGGCTCTGCTATGTCTGTATTCGGCTCTGCTGTGTCTGTATTCGGCTCTGCTATGCCTGTATATGTTTGCTGTTTTATGACGCTGCAGTTTTGTGCGCGTGGTGTAGTTACATCTTCTGCCGCATGTGCTGTCATTCCAGCCTCTGCCTGCGGTCGATGATAGAAACCGCCATGTAACACGTCCCTCATAAGTCCTCTAATGGGAAATCCGGACGCGTTTGTCGCGTGGAAGATCAGCACAGGGGAACGAGAGTTGGCACAAAGCATCACCGGGAAGTCAGGGAAGAATGCCCCTGCGGCCCCTGGGGTTATGCCCCTGCGGCCCCCTGGGGTTATGCTTCTTACTACAATACATGGATAAACTTGCCTTAGTAGTTAGGGTCTTGATTATTGGCTATTACAGACCAGTGTAATGGGGCAGTGATCAGCCATGAGAACGGCCATTCCTGCTATTTCACCTTGCTAAAAAATCCTGATTAGTCAGTTGCAAATCTCACTGTATAATAGGTGATGTGCGCTCAAGAACTGATGGAAAGATGGGTGGCACGCCCAACATGGTGGTTCAAGACGGGTGGCACGCCCAGCATGGTGGTTGAGCTTTGTAATATGGTCTTGGAGTTGCTTGCTGGGAACTGTTGTTCTGCAACAGCTATAGATTGAAGACGGCAGTATATCAGGATGGTTGCTGTTAAGCACGTTATATGTATATAAAAAGAAAAAAACACACAAACAGCGCTACAGGTACAGGTCACACTAAAGAACATGCGTGTGCAAATGCACGCTCACCTGAGTGGGTAGTACACTAATATGCGCTCTGGATAACGGGGGATGCTATCTACCACCTGCCCTGTCAAGGCCCCCGGGAACACAGAGGCACAGGACAAGTGGGCCCTATGGCTAAGACCCCCACACTATCCCTACCTGCTTGCAGAGCAGGCCCTAAATGACCGTCCGCAACTGGGCGGCGTTCCCTACGCTGCAGTAAGTGCAAACACAAAACAAGACGAGACAAACTAACACAATAAAGAATAGTCGGCGGGCAAGGTTGGCAAAAAACGGGCAGCAGAAGTACAGAGTCAGAATCCACAAGCAAAGTCGAGGTCAGAAACACGGAACGGAGATACAAGGAAAGGTACAAGGAACTATACGCAATAACAGACAGTAAACAAGGTACACGGTGAAACAGAAACCAGAGACAATAACCAGGTAACTAGAGGACAAGGCAAGGAACACTGAACCTAAAGACAAAGGCAAGAAACAAGCAAAGGGATCAGGAACTAGGAATACAGACAAACTGAGCCAAGGCAGGATCTAGCTGACAGACAAGCGGAACAACGCTATCAAGAGCCCAGAGTGAAGGGAGAGGCACAGGTATAAGGGATCAGAAGTCCCGGACTCCAAGCTGATAGGCTGAGTAGAAGAAACACACCAGAGAATCAGAGAAAACCAGAGGAGAAGAGACCTGTCAATCACACCACAGCAGACACAATTAGTGAACAGACCACAGCAAGGAAGGTGCAGGGAGAACTAAGAAAACATGGACCGGAACTTAGGAGACACAAGCAGAAAACACAGTAAAACAAGGAATGGATCATGGCCAAAAGCGCAGTCTTTGGCGCAGAGGTCGAAACTTCGCAGCAGAGGGAGGTGCTGATGCCTTTTCAGGCGCGATCATGACATGCCCATTCTCCAGGATCCTCAGTGCTTTATATATTAAAGATTGAAGTTTGTTATCTATGATGATAACAAAGATGATCCCCTGATGAAGAGGGGATTGTGCCCTCGAAACACGTCGCATGTGAATAAATTTGAATCTGCACCAAAACCGGAAGTTTTTCAGATGAAGCTCAGGGGAACGTGGCCGGTGTTCTAGAAGGGGAACATGTGGCAAACAAATTCTGCACTTCCCTGCACTGCTGCTGCTGCAAGTTATAAAGATACACATTAGTACATTCCTGCAGTCCTATGTAAGGGATATAACGCTGCTGCCGGGGTGTGAGTCGTCGTAACTAGCTGAGCTGGATGGTAATGAGATCTAACGCAGAAGAGATGACTAAGGATCCGCCATTCATGTAAGCGGGGCATGTGGCTGATTCAGCGGCAGCCGGGGGTCCTGTCACTCCGCCATTGTTACGCCTCCTTCCTCTCTCACACACAGCAGCAGACGTGTTAGCTCGCTATCATTCCGCCGTTTGACCAATTTACATGTGCTGGAAGTTGTTCACGTGAAGTAAAGCAGGTTGTCATTGCTGTCACTGCCGATTACGTCCCCCGAGCCGAGAATTCTGCATCCAGTGATACAAAGAGATTCCTAATCTGCCTCCATAGAAGCCGCCGTACATATAGAGGATATATGGGGCTGAGTTATTACCCCAGAGGGCAGGGGAGACTCACCCACCTCTCTCTTATTGCCGCCATACAGAACGCCATCTGCTCTTCATACACAATGGAATATTAATCAATTCATTATAAGTGATATTAATAGAAATCAGTGCAGAGTTTTGCTGTTTTCTAAGAATATCTGGAGCCTATAGATTTATGTACTAGGAACGTGCTCAGCGCATACAGTACCGAGCCCATATCCTGGGTACAGATCCCATATCCTGGGATATCCTGGGTACAGCGCCGATATCGGGGGATATCCTGGGTACAGCGCCTAAATCATGGGTACGACACCCATATCCTGGGTACAGAGCCTAAATCATGGGTACGACGCCCATATCCTGGGTACAGAGCCTAAATCATGGGTACGACGCCCATATCCTGGGTACAGAGCCTAAATCATGGGTACGACGCCCATATCCTGGGTACAGAGCCCATATCCTGGGATATCCTGGGTACAGCGCCGATATCAGGGGGGATCCTGGGTACAGCGCCGATATCCGGGGATATCCTGGGTACAGAGCCTAAATCATGGGTACGACGCCCATATCCTGGGTACAGATCCCATATTCTGGGATATCCTGGGTACAGCGCCGATATCGGGGGATATCCTGGGTACAGCGCCGATATCGGGGGATATCCTGGGTACAGCGCCGATATCCGGGGATATCCTGGGTACAGCGCCGATATCCGGGGATATCCTGGGTACAGAGCCTAAATCATGGGTACGACGCCCATATCCTGGGTACAGAGCCCTTATCCTGGGTACAGCACCGATATCCGGGGATATCCTGGGTACAGCGCCGATATCCGGGGATATCCTGGGTACAGAGCCTAAATCATTGGTACGGCGCCCATATCCTGGGTACAGAGCCCATATCCTGGGATATCCTGGGTACAGTGCCGATATCGGGGGAGATCCTGGGTACAGCGCAGATATCCAGGGATATCCTGGGTACAGAGCCTAAATCATGGGAACAACGCCCATATCCTGGGTACAGAGCCCATATCCTGGGTACAGCACCGATATCCGGGGATATCCTGGGTACAGAGCCTAAATCATTGGTACGGTGCCCATGTCCGGGGATATCCTGGGTACAGCGCCAATATCCTGGGTACGGCGCCCATATCATGGGATATCCTGGATACAGAGCCTAAATCATGGGTACGGCGCCCATATCCGGGGATATCCTGGGTACAGCACAATATCCTGGGTACAGCTCCCATATCCTGGGATATCCTGGGTACAGAGCCCATATGCTGGGCATGATGCCCATATCCTGGGTACGGCATCCATATCCTGGATACAGCGTCCATATCCTGGGATATCCTGGGTACAGAGCCCATATCATGGGATGTCCTGGGTAAGGTGTCCATATCCTGGGTACAGCACCAATATCCATGGATATCTGGGTACGGCGCCCATATCTAGGGATATCCGGAGTACGGAACCCATATCCTGGGTAAGGTGCCCATATCCTGGGATATTCTGGGTACAGTGCCCATATCCTGGGTACAGAGCCCATATCATGGGTAAGGTGCCCATATTCTGGGATATTCTGGGTACGGCGCCCATATCATGGGATATCCTGTGTACAGAGCCAATATCCTGGGATTTCCTGGGTACAGAGCCCATATCCTGGGATATCCTGGGTACAGAGCCCATATCCTGGGATATCCTGAGTACAGAGCCCATATCCTGAGTACAGAGCCCATATCCTGGGATATCTAGGCATATCCGGAGTACGGAACCCATATCCTGGTTACGGCGCCCATATTCTGGGTACAGAGCCCATATCCAAAGATATCCTGGGTAAGGAGCCTATATCCTGGGTAAGGTGCCCATATCCTGGGATATCCTAGGTACTGAGCCTATATCCTGGGATATCCTGAGTACAGAGCCCATATTATGGGTCAGGTGCCCATATCCTGGGATATCCTGAGTACAGAGCCTATATCCTGGAATATCCTAGGTACAGAGTCCATATCCTGGGTACGGCACCCATCTCCTGGGATATCCTGGGTACAGAGCCCATATCCTGGATACGGAGCTTATATCCTGGGTAAGGTTCCCATATCCTGGGTATTGATCCTATATCCTGGGATATCCTGTGTACAGAGCCCATATCCTGGGATATCCTGGGTATTGAGCTCATATCCTGGGATATCCTGGGTACAGAGCCCATATCTTGGCTGGCTGGCTGTGGGGAAACATGTTGAGTTTATTATGGAGATGATGTGACCCTGTGTAGAGAGCTCACTTTACTGTATGTCCTGGTTTTTGCAGCACTTACATATATGTCATACACTTTGCATCAGTTTTTACTCATTGAGCCACGTGGTTGTTTTAATGTTTTTTATATATGTATTTTATTTTATACATATTTGGACCAAATTTGGACTATAGCAGTGCCCATAAGACGGACTATAGCAGTGCCCATAAGACGGACTATAGCAGTGCCCATAAGGCGGACTATAGCAGTGCCCATAAGACGGACTATAGCAGTGCCCATAAGGCGGACTATAGCAGTGCCCATAAGACGGACTATAGCAGTGCCCATAAGGCGGACTATAGCAGTGCCCATAAGGCGGACTATAGCAGTGCCCATAAGGCGGACTATAGCAGTGCCCATAAGACGGACTATAGCAGTGCCCATAAGGCGGACTATAGCAGTGCCCATAAGGCGGACTATAGCAGTGCCCATAAGACGGACTATAGCAGTGCCCATAGGACGGACTATAGCAGTGCCCATAAGGCGGACTATAGCAGTGCCCATAAGACGGACTATAGCAGTGCCCATAAGACGGACTATAGCAGTGCCCATAAGACGGACTATAGCAGTGCCCATAGGACGGACTATAGCAGTGCCCATAGGACGGACTATAGCAGTGCCCATAAGACGGACTATAGCAGTGCCCATAAGGCGAACTATAGCAGTGCCCATAGGACGGACTATAGCAGTGCCCATAAGGCGGACTATAGCAGTGCCCATAAGACGGACTATAGCAGTGCCCATAAGACGGACTATAGCAGTGCCCATACAGGCCATGTCAGGCAGCGACCAATATTCAGTCCAAAACTTGGCAGCCTCCAGAAGGTGACCCCCTCGTCCTGTGTGAGACATTGTAGCTCAGTTCTTTGAAGTGAATGGAGCTGAGATGTGATCATTCTTATACTTGATTTAAACAGTAAGGGCGCTATTACACCGAGCGATAATTTGCTGCTGGTTGATAGGACGATTCCGACAATTATCGCTCCGTGTAATAGAGAGAACGTTCTGCTGATGGATTGAAATGATCAGCTGATCGTATCTTCAGGTCCTGACCTTAAATCGTCGGACACGCCGATGTATGGTCGTCTCATCTAATTGCTCAGTATATGAGTGGCCGTCTAGCAGATGTGCGCTGGGTTACAGTTTATGGCCGTGTAACGAGTCAAGTCCTTAAGCGTTCCTCAGAATCCCCCACAATTCTCTGCTGTTTGGGCAGATCTGGGGCCGGTCGCTTTACTGTTATTGGGGATTTTACCTGGAAACAAATGAGTTTTTATTGAGCCGTTATAGGAAACAGTTCAGAGCACAGAAATTTCTGCCACAGAAACAAAGAGGAGACGCCGCTTTCTGGTGTCTGGTAATTCTCCGCTAATTGCTTTGTATTCAATTACAATAAGCAGTGACATAGAAGATGGACGGACAGGGACACTGATCAAAGTGACGTATGTTGCTGCTATAGCAGCAGAGAAGCAGGTCCGGAAGATGAACAATACTCAAGCTGGCGACTAATCACAAGAGGCCGCACATTAATATCAATGGAGAAGATCCAGAGCCCATTACCTGATCCCCGGGCTCGGCCTGTGCAGCAACCAGAGACGTCCACACGATTCCCATACAGCTCTGAATCAGCTTACTGTCAGTTAGTGAGAACCGCGGTAGCGGACTACAACAGACTTATACTTTCAGTGGGGTATTATCTCCAGGCTACAGTTTTGCCATGATTTGTATAACAATCGCTGCTTTTTACCGCAATTTTGCACAAATCAGAGCAAAACTGCAGCTAGGAAACATTGCAATAACATTAGAGAACATACTGAAGGACCTTATCATGTGACAATGATGTCACCACAGGTCCTTTACAGGCTGCTTTATGGAGAAAAAAAGACTAAAGCTAGTGCCTTCCTAGTTACAGTGGGTTGGGGAGGGGGGGGGGTGCTTGGTGAACAGCCGGGACCCATGGTAAAGTTAAGAACCGTCCTGTTCTACTTGGGTCATTGGTCCGGTTTTAGGCTTCTTAAAGGGGTTTCGCAGAGACAGAAAATAATGCTGCTGGCCCCACTGCGCGGTGCTTCTCAGTTTTGATTCACCCAGGAAGTGTTCTCACCGCCAATCACTGAGGCGGCTCATTGCCTGGGACTGGAGACGTAAAGCGGCAGGGGGCAGCACCCTCCGGTTGGCACCATACAGCATTGGCAGCAGGGGGCTACTTTTTTTCATCCTTGGGCAGAATTAAAGGATTATTTAGTAAACCAGTTTAACCCCATGTTTATGTGGATTAGGATTGTCCTTTTTTTCAATGAATTTCAGTGTAAACGGAAATATTAACAAACCGTGCATAGGATAGAAGGATAGAAAAATCATGTTTAAAGGGCTTTTCCATTTTTTCCTTATAATAGGGGACAACAAATATATTGTTGGGGGGAACCTCCATGTCCCCTAGCGATCCCCAGATTGGCCCCCGGGTCCTTTGTTTTGAATACAGACGTGGACCCGTGGCCCTATTCGTTTTCTATGGAGCCACCGGAGAGAGACGAGTGCAGCTCTCCATAAAGGATGAATAGAAACCCTTTAATACAATGAAATCCTAAGGGTAAACGGCCACTAATAACGTCTTGCCCCAGGTATTCCTGCATTCAGCCGATCAGTGTGCCGGGATGGACGCCATCAATCACATATCCATAGACTCTTCTTAAGGATAGGAAGAAAGCCCAGAAACTGATATTTATAATGTTTTAGGTTTTCCATCTTTCCAAACTCTGATGTAATGAACAATCCGAAATCCTCACCCGTTCTATTTAGCCTTGAGAATAATTTTCCTTGAGACTTCACTGGTCATGTACAAGCATTGAGGCCTCGTTGGCGTATTCATAAATGACACCATTAAGTCTAAAAGTGAGGTAAATCAGTTCTCATAGTAAAATCCTGTTCTTGCTTTCTTCCAGGGTCTTGCTCTGAATAGACTTGGGCAGAATGCGCTGGCCGAGAAGTATCTCCGAGACGCTGTACAAATCCAGAGCACTTCCCATGATGCTTGGAGGGGACTGGGGGAAGTTCTACAAGATCAGGGGAAGCATGAAGCGGCTGTAGAATGTTTTATAACTGCACTAGACTTGGAATCCAGCAGCCCAGTGTCCCCCTTCACCATTATCCCTCGGGAGCTGTAAAAAAATTCCCACAAAACTAGAACATTCCACCAAGAATTCCTGCAATAGAGAATGAGATTTTATATGGTATTATCCGCCTAATTCTTTTTATATTTTATATTAAATTCTGCAAGTAGAAAAGGTTTTATAAGTAAAGGCTACAGACACCTACAATATGGGATAACATTTTTTATATATATTAGTGGCCACCTTGCTTTAAAAATGTTGCACTAAGGTCCCTTTTACTTTTGTCACAAATGAGCGCAGATGTGTGAGATTTACATGGCTCAACCAACTTTGTGGCCGGGCAGCCCGTGTGAGCGGCCCTCCATGTATGCCCACTCTCTAGCCATGGTTTGAGCTGCCCCCATGTATGCCCACTCTCTAGCCATGGTTTGAGCTGCCCCCATGTATGCCCACTCTCTAGCCATGGTGTGAGCTGCCCTCCATGTATGCCCACTCTCTAGCCATGTATGCCCTCCTCTCTCTCTGTGGTGTGAGCTGCCCCCATGTATGCTCTCCTCATTCTCCGTGGTGTGAGCTGCCCCCATGTATGCTCTCCTCTCTCTCTGTGGTGTGAGCTGCCCCCATGTATGCCCTCCTCTCTCTCCGTGGTGTGAGCTGCCCCCATGTATGCCCTCCTCTCTCTCTGTGGTGTGAGCTGCCCCCATGTATGCTCTCCTCATTCTCCGTGGTGTGAGCTGCCCCCATGTATGCCCTCCTCTCTCTCTGTGGTGTGAGCTGCCCCCATGTATGCTCTCCTCATTCTCCGTGGTGTGAGCTGCCCCCATGTATGCTCTCCTCTCTCTCTGTGGTGTGAGCTGCCCCCCATGTATGCTCTCCTCTCTCTCTGTGGTGTGAGCTGCCCCCATGTATGCCCTCTTCTCTCTCCGTGGTGTGAGCTGCCCCCATGTATGCTCTCCTCTCTCTCTGTGGTGTGAGCTGCCCCCATGTATGCTCTCCTCTCTCTCTGTGGTGTGAGCTGCCCCCATGTATGCCCTCCTCTCTCTCCGTGGTGTGAGCTGCCCCCATGTATGCCCTCCTCTCTCTCCGTGGTGTGAGCTGCCCCCATGTATGCTCTCCTCTCTCTCCGTGGTGTGAGCTGCCCCCATGTATGCTCTCCTCTCTCTCTGTGGTGTGAGCTGCCCCCATGTATGCTCTCCTCTCTCTCCATGCTGTGAGCCCCCCATGTATGCTCTCCTCTCTCTCCGTGGTGTGAGCTGCCCCCATGTATGCTCTTCTCTCTCTCCGTGGTGTGAGCTGCCCCCATGTATGCTCTCCTCTCTCTCCGTGGTGTGAGCTGCCCCCATGTATGCCCTCCTCTCTCTCCGTGGTGTGAGCTGCCCCCATGTATGCTCTCCTCTCTCTCCATGCTTTGAGCCCCCCATGTATGCCCTCCTCTCTCTCTGTGGTGTGAGCTGCCCCCATGTATGCTCTCCTCTCTCTCCATGCTTTGAGCCCCCCATGTATGCCCTCCTCTCTCTCCGTGGTGTGAGCTGCCCCCATGTATGCTCTCCTCTCTCTCCATGCTTTGAGCCCCCCATGTATGCCCTCCTCTCTCTCTGTGGTGTGAGCTGCCCCCATGTATGCTCTCCTCTCTCTCTGTGGTGTGAGCTGCCCCCATGTATGCTCTCCTCTCTCTCTCCGTGGTGTGAGCTGCCCCCATGTATGCTCTCCTCTCTCTCCGTGGTGTGAGCTGCCCCCATGTATGCCCTCCTCTCTCTCCGTGGTGTGAGCTGCCCCCATGTATGCCCTCCTCTCTCTCCGTGGTGTGAGCTGCCCCCATGTATGCTCTCCTCTCTCTCCGTGGTGTGAGCTGCCCCCATGTATGCTCTCCTCTCTCTCCGTGGTGTGAGCTGCCCCCATGTATGCTCTCCTCTCTCTCCGTGGTGTGAGCTGCCCCCATGTATGCCCTCCTCTCTCTCTGTGGTGTGAGCTGCCCCCATGTATGCCCTCCTCTCTCTCCGTGGTGTGAGCTGCCCCCATGTATGCCCTCCTCTCTCTCCGTGGTGTGAGCTGCCCCCATGTATGCTCTCCTCTCTCTCTGTTGTGTGAGCTGCCCCCATGTATGCCCTCCTCTCTCTCTCCGTGGTGTGAGCTGCCCCCATGTATGCCCTCCTCTCTCTCTGTGGTGTGAGCTGCCCCCATGTATGCCCTCCTCTCTCTCCGTGGTGTGAGCTGCCCCCATGTATGCTCTCCTCATTCTCCGTGGTGTGAGCTGCCCCCATGTATGCTCTCCTCTCTCTCTGTGGTGTGAGCTGCCCCCATGTATGCCCTCCTCTCTCTCTGTGGTGTGAGCTGCCCCCATGTATGCCCTCCTCTCTCTCCGTGGTGTGAGCTGCCCCCATGTATGCCCTCCTCTCTCTCCGTGGTGTGAGCTGCCCCCATGTATGCCCTCCTCTCTCTCTGTGGTGTGAGCTGCCCCCATGTATGCCCTCCTCTCTCTCTGTGGTGTGAGCTGCCCCCATGTATGCTCTCCTCATTCTCCGTGGTGTGAGCTGCCCCCATGTATGCTCTCCTCTCTCTCCGTGGTGTGAGCTGCCCCCATGTATGCTCTCCTCTCTCTCCCTGGTGTGAGCTGCCCCCATGTATGCTCTTACTTCTCTCTGGGCAGTATAAGGGTATGTTCACATGTTTTTTAGGCCATATTGATCCATATTCCCGGCTGTGATTCAGATAATAAGGCCGGATTTTCACCTCCACAAATTATGCTTAAGAAGTTACTTAGTTCTGTTTTCCTGAACCAAAGAAGAAGTTAAGAACCAATGCAGTCGTGTCCTTAGGTGACATCCTGGGATGTGGGACTCTCTTCTGCACTAATAATGGGGCAGATAATGGGGGCAGATAATGGGCTTTTCCTTTGGCTCCTATAAGTGTTTCCGGCGGCTTGTAAACCCCTTTAATCAGGAGACCGATGCGGCCAAACAGCAGATACTTACAGCCATGATTATCATTGGCCTCCCGGCTCCTCTGATGGATGACCAGCAGCCCCTCCGTCATCTATCGGGGCTCGTAGACGTTCTTTACCGTAAGTCCTTATAGAGACATCACTTCTTGGGACAACGTTTCTCCCGTAGGATCGCCCTTCCTCAGGCGGTATGCAGGTTATAGACGGGGGAGGCAGGGGCACGCTGAGCTGCATGGAGCCTGATGGTACTTCTGTATGGTTACAGTATTACCCCATGGATGTTTGTGGTCACATAACGGCCGTCATTATGAAATAACGGCCATAAAGGTGTTGTGGGGAAAAAGCTTTTCAGGCCTAAGTTTGTAGCTACTGGATGTTTTATAAGTCTACATGAGCGGCCTGACTGTGTATAAGACGCCACATAGCAAAACGCAAAAGGTGTGTAACGTCGCTGAGAGAGAAAAATTCCTAAAAAGATTGAAATTTATTATTATAAGAAAATGAAATTGTGTTAAATTGAATGGAAACGTTCCGTCTAATTATTTCTGACATGGTTATTGCTTTATAACGGATGGAATAAAGGGGATATATATATCTGACTAGTGTCCCAGACATAGTTGGATTGAATGGAGTCCTGTTTATTTATAGTATAATTATAAGTTATAGTGGCTATACACAGGTATAAGTTATAGTGGCTATACACAGGTATAAGCTATAGTGGCTATACACAGGTATAAGCTATAGTGGCTATACACAGGTATAAGTTATAGTGGCTATACACAGGTATAAGTTATAGTGGCTATACACAGGTATAAGTTATAGTGGCTATACACAGGTATAAGCTATAGTGGCTATACACAGGTATAAGTTATAGTGGCTATACACAGGTATAAGTTAGTCGGCTATACACAGGTATAAGTTATAGTGGCTATACACAGGTATAAGTTATAGTCGCTATACACAGGTATAAGTTATAGTGGCTATACACAGGTATAAGTTATAGTGGCTATACACAGGTATAAGCTATAGTGGCTATACACAGGTATAAGTTATAGTGGCTATACACAGGTATAAGTTAGTCGGCTATACACAGGTATAAGTTATAGTGGCTATACACAGGTATAAGTTATAGTCGCTATACACAGGTATAAGTTAGTCGGCTATACACAGGTATAAGTTAGTCGGCTATACACAGGTATAAGTTATAGTCGGCTATACACAGGTATAAGTTATAGTCGGCTATACACAGGTATAAGTTATAGTCGCTATACACAGGTATAAGTTAGTCGGCTATACACAGGTATAAGTTAGTCGGCTATACACAGGTATAAGTTATAGTCGGCTATACACAGGTATAAGTTATAGTCGCTATACACAGGTATAAGTTAGTCGGCTATACACAGGTATAAGTTATAGTCGCTATACACAGGTATAAGTTATAGTGGCTATACACAGGTATAAGTTATAGTCGCTATACACAGGTATAAGTTATAGTGGCTATACACAGGTATAAGTTATAGTGGCTATACACAGGTATAAGTTATAGTGGCTATACACAGGTATAAGCTATAGTGGCTATACACAGGTATAAGTTATAGTGGCTATACACAGGTATAAGTTATAGTCACTATACACAGGTTATAAGTTATAGTCGCTATACACAGGTATAAGTTATAGTCGCTATACACAGGTATAAGTTATAGTCGCTATACACAGGTATAAGTTATAGTCACTATACACAGGTTATAAGTTATAGTCGCTATACACAGGTATAAGTTATAGTCGCTATACACAGGTATAAGTTAGTCGGCTATACACAGGTATAAGTTATAGTCGGCTATACACAGGTATAAGTTATAGTCGCTATACACAGGTATAAGTTAGTCGGCTATACACAGGTATAAGTTATAGTCGGCTATACACAGGTATAAGTTATAGTCGCTATACACAGGTATAAGTTAGTCGGCTATACACAGGTATAAGTTATAGTCGGCTATACACAGGTATAAGTTATAGTGGCTATACACAGGTATAAGTTATAGTGGCTATACACAGGTATAAGTTATAGTCGCTATACACAGGTATAAGTTATAGTCGGCTATACACAGGTATAAGTTATAGTGGCTATACACAGGTATAAGTTATAGTCGCTATACACAGGTATAAGTTATAGTCGCTATACACAGGTTATAAGTTATAGTGGCTATACACAGGTATAAGTTATAGTGGCTATACACAGGTATAAGTTATAGTCACTATACACAGGTTATAAGTTAGTCGGCTATACACAGGTATAAGTTATAGTCGCTATAAAGTTATAGTGGCTATACACAGGTATAAGTTATAGTCGCTATACACAGGTATAAGTTATAGTCACTATACACAGGTTATAAGTTAGTCGGCTATACACAGGTATAAGTTATAGTGGCTATACACAGGTATAAGTTATAGTGGCTATACACAGGTATAAGTTATAGTCGCTATACACAGGTATAAGTTATAGTCGGCTATACACAGGTATAAGTTATAGTGGCTATACACAGGTATAAGTTATAGTCGCTATACACAGGTATAAGTTATAGTCACTATACACAGGTATAAGTTATAGTCGCTATACACAGGTATAAGTTATAGTCGCTATACACAGGTTATAAGTTATAGTCACTATACACAGGTTATAAGTTAGTCGGCTATACACAGGTTATAAGTTATAGTCGCTATACACAGGTATAAGTTATAGTGGCTATACACAGGTATAAGTTATAGTCACTATACACAGGTATAAGTTAGTCGGCTATACACAGGTATAAGTTATAGTGGCTATACACAGGTATAAGTTATAGTCGGCTATACACAGGTTATAAGTTATAGTCGCTATACACAGGTATAAGTTATAGTCACTATACACAGGTATAAGTTAGTCGGCTATACACAGGTTATAAGTTATAGTCGCTATACACAGGTATAAGTTATAGTCACTATACACAGGTATAAGTTAGTCGGCTATACACAGGTATAAGTTATAGTCACTATACACAGGTATAAGTTATAGTCACTATACACAGGTATAAGTTAGTCGGCTATACACAGACCTCCGTCCAACTTGGTCGCTTTGAAGGAAATGCACTAAAATATCTTAGCACTTCCTCTCTTAAAGGGGTTCTCCAGGCTCAGAAAAACATGGCCACCTCCTCCTGGAAACAGCTTCTCTTGCCCTCAGGTTGGGTGTGGGGGTTTTGCAGCTCAGTTCCATTGAAGTGTATAGAGTTGTAATACCACACACAGCCTGAGGACAGAGGTGGCGCTGTTTTTGCACAAAAGTATCTTTGCTTTTCCTAATCGTGCATAAGCCCTGTAATCTCTTCCTCGCCTTCCTCCCATTTTGTCTCATGTTACAGATAAAGCTGAGAAACCTGAGCTCCTCCTCCTCCTCCTCCTCCTCCTCCTCCTCCTCCTCCTCCTCCTCCTCCTCCTCCTCCTCCTCCTCCTCCTCCTCCTCCTCCTCCTCCTCCTCCTCCTCCTCCTCCTCCTCCTCCTCCTCCTCCTCCTCCTCCTCCTCCTCCTCCTCCTCCTCCTCCTCCTCCTCCTCCTCCTCCTCCTCCTCCTCCTCCTCCTCCTCCTCCTCCTCCTCCTCCTCCTCCTCCTCCTCCTCCTCCTCCTCCTCCTCCTCCTCCTCCTCCTCCTCCTCCTCCTCCTCCTCCTCCTCCTCCTCCTCCTCCTCCTCCTCCTCCTCCTCCTCCTCCTCCTCCTCCTCCTCCTCCTCCTCCTCCTCCTCCTCCTCCTCCTCCTCCTCCTCCTCCTCCTCCTCCTCCTCCTCCTCCTCCTCCTCCTCCTCCTCCTCCTCCTCCTCCTCCTCCTCCTCCTCCTCCTCCTCCTCCTCCTCCTCCTCCTCCTCCTCCTCCTCCTCCTCCTCCTCCTCCTCCTCCTCCTCCTCCTCCTCCTCCTCCTCCTCCTCCTCCTCCTCCTCCTCCTCCTCCTCATCCTCCTCCTCCTCCTCCTCCTCCTCCTCCTCCTCCTCCTCCTCCTCCTCCTCCTCCTCCTCCTCCTCCTCCTCCTCCTCCTCCTCCTCCTCCTCCTCCTCCTCCTCCTCCTCCTCCTCCTCCTCCTCCTCCTCCTCCTCCTCCTCCTCCTCCTCCTCCTCCTCCTCCTCCTCCTCCTCCTCCTCCTCCTCCTCCTCCTCCTCCTCCTCCTCCTCCTCCTCCTCCTCCTCCTCCTCCTCCTCCTCCTCCTCCTCCTCCTCCTCCTCCTCCTCCTCCTCCTCCTCCTCCTCCTCCTCCTCCTCCTCCTCCTCCTCCTCCTCCTCCTCCTCCTCCTCCTCCTCCTCCTCCTCCTCCTCCTCCTCCTCCTCCTCCTCCTCCTCCTCCTCCTCCTCCTCCTCCTCCTCCTCCTCCTCCTCCTCCTCCTCCTCCTCCTCCTCCTCCTCCTCCTCCTCCTCCTCCTCCTCCTCCTCCTCCTCCTCCTCCTCCTCCTCCTCCTCCTCCTCCTCCTCCTCCTCCTCCTCCTCCTCCTCCTCCTCCTCCTCCTCCTCCTCCTCCTCCTCCTCCTCCTCCTCCTCCTCCTCCTCCTCCTCCTCCTCCTCCTCCTCCTCCTCCTCCTCCTCCTCCTCCTCCTCCTCCTCCTCCTCCTCCTCCTCCTCCTCCTCCTCCTCCTCCTCCTCCTCCTCCTCCTCCTCCTCCTCCTCCTCCTCCTCCTCCTCCTCCTCCTCCTCCTCCTCCTCCTCCTCCTCCTCCTCCTCCTCCTCCTCCTCCTCCTCCTCCTCCTCCTCCTCCTCCTCCTCCTCCTCCTCCTCCTCCTCCTCCTCCTCCTCCTCCTCCTCCTCCTCCTCCTCCTCCTCCTCCTCCTCCTCCTCCTCCTCCTCCTCCTCCTCCTCCTCCTCCTCCTCCTCCTCCTCCTCCTCCTCCTCCCTCCTCCTCCTCCTCCTCCTCCTCCTCCTCCTCCTCCTCCTCCTCCTCCTCCTCCTCCTCCTCCTCCTCCTCCTCCTCCTCCTCCTCCTCCTCCTCCTCCTCCTCCTCCTCCTCCTCCTCCTCCTCCTCCTCCTCCTCCTCCTCCTCCTCCTCCTCCTCCTCCTCCTCCTCCTCCTCCTCCTCCTCCTCCTCCTCCTCCTCCTCCTCCTCCTCCTCCTCCTCCTCCTCCTCCTCCTCCTCCTCCTCCTCCTCCTCCTCCTCCTCCTCCTCCTCCTCCTCCTCCTCCTCCTCCTCCTCCTCCTCCTCCTCCTCCTCCTCCTCCTCCTCCTCCTCCTCCTCCTCCTCCTCCTCCTCCTCCTCCTCCTCCTCCTCCTCCTCCTCCTCCTCCTCCTCCTCCAGCAGGAGCCCCCCCCCCCCCTCTGTACTGTCTGCAGCAGGAGCCCCCCCCCCTCCTCTGTACTGTCTGCAGCAGGAGCCCCCCCCCCCCCTCTGTACTGTCTGCAGTAGGAGCCCCCCCCCCCCTCTGTACTGTCTGCAGCAGGAGCCCCCCCCCCCTCCTCTGTACTGTCTGCAGCAGGAGCCCTCCCCCCTCTGTACTGTCTGCAGCAGGAGCCCCCCCCCCCCCCCCCCCGTACTGTACTGTCTGCAGCAGGAGCCCCCGTCCCTCTGTACTGTCTGCAGCAGGAGCCTCCCCCCTCTGTACTGTCTGCAGTAGGAGCCCCCCCCCCCCTCTTTACTGTCTGCAGCAGGGGCCTCCCCCTCGGTACTGTCTGCAGTAGGAGCCCCCCCCCCTCTGTACTGTCTGCAGCAGGAGCCCCCCCCCCCCTCTGTACTGTCTGCAGTAGGAGCCCCCCCCCCCCTCTGTACTGTCTGCAGCAGGAGCCCCCCCCCCCTCCTCTGTACTGTCTGCAGCAGGAGCCCTCCCCCCTCTGTACTGTCTGCAGCAGGAGCCCCCCCCCCCCCCCCCCCGTACTGTACTGTCTGCAGCAGGAGCCCCCGTCCCTCTGTACTGTCTGCAGCAGGAGCCTCCCCCCTCTGTACTGTCTGCAGTAGGAGCCCCCCCCCCTCTTTACTGTCTGCAGCAGGGGCCTCCCCCTCGGTACTGTCTGCAGTAGGAGCCCCCCCCCTCTGTACTGTCTGCAGCAGGAGCCCCCCCCCCCTCTGTACTGTCTGCAGTAGGAGCCCCCCCCCCCTCTGTACTGTCTGCAGCAGGAGCCCCCCCCCCTCTGTACTGTCTGCAGCAGGAGCCCCCCCCCCCTCCTCTGTACTGTCTGCAGCAGGAGCCCTCCCCCCTCTGTACTGTCTGCAGCAGGAGCCCCCCCCCCCCCCCCCCCGTACTGTACTGTCTGCAGCAGGAGCCCCCGTCCCTCTGTACTGTCTGCAGCAGGAGCCTCCCCCCTCTGTACTGTCTGCAGTAGGAGCCCCCCCCCCCCTCTTTACTGTCTGCAGCAGGGGCCTCCCCCTCGGTACTGTCTGCAGTAGGAGCCCCCCCCCCCTCTGTACTGTCTGCAGTAGGAGCCCCCCCCCTCTGTACTGTCTGCAGCAGGAGCCCCCCCCTCCTGTACTGTCTGCAGCAGGAGCCCCCGACCCCCTCTGTACTGTCTGCAGTAGGAGCCCCCCCCCCCCTCTGTACTGTCTGCAGCAGGAGCCCCCCCCCTCCTGTACTGTCTGCAGCAGGAGCCCCCGACCCCCTCTGTACTGTCAGCAGCAGGAGCCCCCCCCCTCTGTACTGTCTGCAGCAGGAGCCCTCCCCCCCTCTGCCCCCTTTGCAGCAGGAGCCCCCCCCCCTGCACTTTCTGCTACCGAAGCCCCCTCCGCACTGTCTGTAAAAGGAGCCTCCCCCCTCTGTACTGTCTGCAGCAGGAGCCTCCCTCCTCTGTACTGTCTGCAGCAGGAGCCCCCCCCCCCTCTGTACTGTCTGCTACGGAAGGCCCCCCCCCCTCCGCTTTGTCTGCAAAAGGAGCCTCCCCCTCTATTGCCTGCAACAGGAGCCTCCCCCCTCTATTGCCTGCAGCAGGAGCCTCCCCCCTCTATTGCCTGCAGCAGGAGCCTCCCCCCTCTGTACTGGCTCCACTATTGCTGGCTCCATACGTCTCCATTGATCAGACAAAGGCATTCAGGTGGTATGCACCATGGAATACTACAAGTGGCCTATGGCCAACATTTGCCTCCATTTGGCTATAATCTAGAGTATATTAAAGGAAGTGGTGTAGCTAGGTATCATGGGGTCTCATAGCAAAAAATTGTATGGGGCCCCCTCCCCTATGCACAGCACAAAACGCTGAGAGGGCATGCTGCTGTTATTAGTAAACAACCTGTTGCTTCTCAGCTGTAGCAGAACTACAAGGGCTGTAGCTACCGAGGAGGCAGGCCACATTTTGCCAAGGGGGGCCCCGTAGCAGTTGCATGGTCTGCCATTATGTCACTGATTAGAGGTATATGTCATGTTGGAAAATACCCTCCATATATACTGTACCTCCAATGTCTGAAATTAACATATTGGCCCAGAGTTACCTGTCCGCCTGATACCAAAACTATTCCTATAGCAAACAATTACCGCTCAGGTTTCATATGTTAATGAGTTCTGGCAAATAAAAGCTGAACTGTCATTGGTTTTTATGGGCAAAATCAGGCAGTGACGGGTTCAGGCAGATTGTGCAGAAGTTCAGGCTGAATAAATCTGGGCCATTGCAGTACCTTAAAGTGCGTGTTCCTTTAAGAGAATCTTATTCTAGTATTATTACGTATATATGTGATATGAACTCTGCCACATGACCAGTTATGACCAGTTATGGACCAGTCCTAAGGGTTGAATCCCTGACAAATCTGATCAGTGATAATGCAGATAATGGGACTCCTACCAATCTACTAAGGGCTATGGGCTACCCTGAGGACGGGCCATCAGATTGGATAACCCCTCTAAGTATTGTCCCGAGCTGCAATGGTACAGACGATCTCTGATATTTGGTAGAAGCCGATCAGCCGGCTGGAGGGAAGGCGAGGACACAAAGTGACGTTATGTAGAAGCTATTAGGAGAGGTGACAGAACGGCCTCATCATTTCACATTTACGGTCACCTCCTGACACACTCTATAGGGAACCCTTAGTCTTGCAAGGCCGGTGGACGCCACGTGTCGCATTAAACTGATGAATGTGGCGCCTTCAGCAGGGAAAAAGAAATAGCCGTGACGGCTGCAAAACTCCAACAATTCTTATTTATATTTCACAACGACGGAAAACGTCAGACGGCGATATCACCGATCACTATATCTATGAGACTGTACGCCGACCGTGGTCACATGATACTGGACTCCTCCAGACGCCTTGGCTGGGCTTTTCTTCTCAATAGTTTATTTTTTTCATGCTAAAGTATCGGTAAATCAAGTGACGGAGATGACACATATGTCTGTCGATAATCAATTGATGGATTGCCTCATTATCGAGAAATTCTTCCCCATAATTGGACCATGAAAACTGCGCAGGAATCAGCTGACCGACGGGCAACGGTGGTGAACGCAAAGGGCAGCGGTGCGACCGATCCAGCGATCTGCGAAAGCTCAGCAGGTGAGCGTCAGTCATTGAGATCGGCTCTGGTTATCAGGTCAGCGTCGCCTGTGACCGACCACTCATCATGGGAAGAGAGATGCCCCCTATCTGCACTGAATGGAGGTGGAGTATGCAGCGGCGGTCTTTGGCACCAAGCAACCCAAGCGATCGCTTGGGGCCCCCAACATCCAGGGGGGCCCCCACGCCCCGCTCTTATGCTCATGACCGCTGGACAGGGCCGCTGCCCTGCTTGTTGCTGCCATCTTGTCAGGAACCGGACAGCAGGACAAGACAACACAGAGACAGTGAGCCCTAAGCTCAGCCCCGCCCACTGACTACCTACTTGCCCCCCTAGGCTAAACCCTAGGGCAGCAACTGGGCGGCGCTCCCTGCACTGGCTTGGTGGGACACAAAGACAAGACAGACAGACAAAACACAATAAAGAATAGTCAGGAATCCGGGTCACAACGGTCTGGCAGCAAAGGTACAAAATCAGGATCCAAAAGAGTAGTCAGAAAACAGGCAATATGGTCAGGGGCAGCAGCAGCTAGCAAGGGAGGTCAGAGATACAAGGCAGAAGTCAGGAGAAGCAAAGAAACAGAACCACAAGCAGGCAGAGACTAAGTCAATAACCAGCAATGATATCCCAGACTGAGGTAGTTATATAGGAGACCAGGGTTCTGATCCAGAACATAATTGGACCATCCCCCTGATCTCCAAGCACAGACACCTGAGAACAAGACAGATCCACTGGCAGGAAGACCTGTCAGTCACAGCAGAACCAAAACACAGATTAACCCTGACATGGCCAGACAGAACTCAGCAGGTGAAGTCGGGTGTGTCTCTCAAGGTGAGCAAATAACCAGTGTTCAGACACAGCAAAACAAAACACAGAAACAGAATGGCAAGAAAATCAGCGCCTTCTCGTCCGCACAGCATGAGCAGAGGGACGCATGACGCTCCGCAAAGATACCATCCTGACACATCTGAACTGTAACTATGAGCACTCGTAATGAGCAGCAGCACTGACAGGGCGGGAGACATTGGCTCCCTTCCTGTCAGTCCCTCTTGTGGCCGCAGGAAGTGTTTTACCTGCGGTCACAAGTGGCAGCTTTGTCCTTGTGGTGCCGGCGCTGTGACATCACTGGAGCATCGGCGCCAGGACAAGGGGAGTGCGGCCTCTTGTGATCACAGGGAAAACTCTTCCTGCGGCCACAAGAGTGAAGAGAAGAGGAGACGCCCGGACCCAGGTGAGTATAAGTGTTTGTTTTATTGTGTTATATACTATATGGGAGGGGGAGCACACAGGGGTCTGTTTAACTGGGGGAGCGCACATCGGGGGTCTATATAAATGGGGGGAGCATACAGGGGGGCTATATAACAGGGGGAGCACACAGGGGGGCTATAGACTACTGGGGCTTCACAGAGGGGTCTATATACTACTGGGGGCAGCACACAGGGGGTCTATATACTACTTGGGGCAGCAGAATGGGGTCTATATACAACTTGGAGAGCACACAGGAGGTCTATATCCAAGTAAGAGAGCACACAGGGGGGCTATATACTACTGGGGGAGCACACAGGGGTCTATATACTACTGGCGGGGCACACAGGGTGTCTATATACTACTGGGGGAACATACAGGTGGTCTATATACTTCTTGTGAGGCACACAGGTGGTCTATATATAACTGGGGGAGCACACAGGGGTCTATACAACTGGGGCAGCACACAAGGGGTCTATATAATACTGGTGGGGCACACAGGGGGTCTATATACTACTGGGGGAACCACACAGGGGGTTTATATACTACTGGAGGAGCACACCGGGGTCTATATCCAAGTAAGGGAGCACACAGGAGGTCTATATCCAAGTGGGGGAGCACACAGGGGGGCTAAATACCCCTGAGGGAGCACACAGGGGGCCTATATACTAGTGGGGGAGCACACAGGGGGTATATACAACTGAGGGCAGCACACAGGGGGTCTATATACAACTGGGGCAGCACACAAGAGGTCTATATACTTCTGGGGGAGCACAAGGAGGGCTATATATAACTGGGGGAACACACAGGGGTCTATATACTACTGGGGGAAGCAAACAAGGGGTATATACTACTGGGGGCAGGACACAAGGGGTATATACTATTGGTGGAAGCACACAAGGAGTATATATTACTGGCGGTAGCGCACAAGGGGTATATACTACTGGCGGCAACACACAGCTGTCTATTGTTTTGGAACGCGTGTCGAGGGGGGGGGGCCCAGACATAACTTCGCTTGGGGCCCCAGAAATGCCAAGACCGCCCCTGGGAGTATGTTCCCTGGGGCTCCCAAAGCTAGATGAGTGCAGCTCCGCTATACAGAGGCTTGTGGCTAGGTGGTATACAGGGTCTTGTGGCTAGGTGGTATACAGGGTCTTGTGGCTAGGTGGTATACAGGGTCTTGTGGATAGGTGGTATACAGGGTCTTGTGGCTAGGTGGTATACAGGGTCTTGTGGCTAGGTGGTATACAGGGTCTTGTGGATAGGTGGGATACAGAGGCTTGTGGCTAGGTGGTATACAGGGTCTTGTGGATAGGTGGTATACAGGGTCTTGTGGCTAGGTGGTATACAGGGTCTTGTGGCTAGGTGGTATACAGGGTCTTGTGGATAGGTGGTATACAGGGTCTTGTGGATAGGTGGTATACAGGGTCTTGTGGCTAGGTGGTATACACGGTCTTGTGGCTAGGTGGTATACAGGGTCTTGTAGATAAGTGGTATAAAGAGTCTTGTGGATAGGTGGTATACAGAGTCTTCTGGCTAGGTGGTATACAGAGGCTTGTGGATAGGTGGTATACAGAGGCTTGTGGCTAGGTGGTATACAGGGTCTTCTGGCTAGGTGGTATACAGAGGCTTGTGGCTGGGTGGTATACAGAGGCTTGTGGCTAGGTGGTATACAGGGTCTTGTGGATAGGTGGTATACAGGGTCTTGTGGATAGGTGGTATACAGGGTCTTGTGGCTAGGTGGTATACAGGGTCTTGTGGCTAGGTGGTATACAGGGTCTTGTGGCTAGGCGGTAAGGTATCATCTTTGCGTTGCTGTGTAGCTTTATAAGCATCACCTGCTGAGCGTCCATCTTGCTGTCCATCCTCTCTAGTGGCAGCCGGCAGGAGACTAGGACCCACCACTGACTATTATTACTTCCCTGGGAAGATGGTGTGCGCTCCTTTAAAGGGGTTATCCAGCGCTACAAAAACATGGCCACTTCCCCCCTACTCTTGTCTCCAGTTCAGGTGTAGTTTGCAATTAAGCTCTATTTACTTCAATGGAGCTGAGTTTCAAAACCCACCCAAACTGGAGACAAGAGTAGGGGGGAAGTGGCCATGTTTTTGTAGCGCTGGATAACCCCTTTAAAGTCTCCATTGGTGAACCAGGAGGAGGTTGGGTTATGTTGGACGGGTAGAAAGCCGCCACCAGGGATGGAACTATAAGTGGATCCTACTTGGACTTCTAACAACACCAGTATAACCAGTATACAGGGACTAAGGGGGGTATGTGCTGGAGAAGGAACTGGGACCTAAGCAGCCCCCCCCCATCTCTTTGGGATGGGACCCTCTAACATGAGATGGGCGACGGTCTATGAGAGGGCTGGATGTAAGGATTGGGGGCAGCCAGAAGGGACTGAGACCTGGACTACTTTCCACTTGTAAACACATACAAGACCCCATAGATGTCAGTGATTATAAGGGGGGCGGCGGAGTGGTATTATAAGGGGAAGGGCGGAGCGGTATTATAAGGGGGGGCGACAGAGCGGTATTATAAGGGGGGCGGCGGAGCGGTATTATAAGGGGGGGGGCAGAGCGGTATTATAAGGGGAAGGGCGGAGCGGTATTATAAGGGGGGCGGCGGAGCGGTATTATTAGGGGGGCGGCGGAGCGGTATTATTAGGGGGGCGGCGGAGCGGTATTATAAGGGGGGCGGCGGAGCGGTATTATTAGGGGGGCGGCGGAGCGGTATTATAAGGGGGGCGACAGAGCGGTATTATAAGGGGGGCGGCGGAGCGGTATTATAAGGGGGGCGGCGGAGCGGTATTATAAGGGGGGCGGCGGAGCGGTATTATAAGGGGGGCGGCAGAGCGGTATTATAAGGGGCAGCGGAGCGGTATTATAAGGGGGGTGGCGGAGCGGTATTATAAGGGGGGCGGCAGAGCGGTATTATAAGGGGCGGCGGAGCGGTATTATAAGGGGGGCGGCGGAGCGGTATTATAAGGGGGGCGGCGGAGCGGTATTATAAGGGGGGCGGCAGAGCGGTATTATAAGGGGCAGCGGAGCGGTATTATAAGGGGGGTGGCGGAGCGGTATTATAAGGGGGGCGGCAGAGCGGTATTATAAGGGGCAGCGGAGCGGTATTATAAGGGGGGGAGGCAGAGCGTTATTATAAGGGGGACGGCAGAGCGGTATTATAAGGGATGGCGGAGCGGTATTATAAGGGGGGTGGCGGAGCGGTATTATAAGGGGGAAGGCAGAGTGGTATTATAAGGGGGATGGCGGAGCGGTATTATAAAGGGGTAGGTGGTGCAGTATAATAAGGGGGACGGCGGAGTGGTATTATAAGGGGGGTGGCGGAGCGGTATTATAAGGGGGGCGGCAGAGCGGTATTATAAGGGAGAGGCGGAGCAGTATTATAAGGGGGGAGGCATAGTGGTATTATAAGGGGGCGACGGAGCGGCATTATAAGAGGGGCCGCGGAGCGGTATTATAAGGGGGGAGGCGGCGCGGTATTATAAGGGGGTAGGTGGTTCAGTATAATAAGGGGGACGGTGGAGCGGTATTATAAGGGGGGCAGCAGAGCGGTATTATAAGGGGATTGCGGCGCAGTATTATAAGGGGGGCAGCAGAGCGGTATTATAAGGGGGAGGCGGCGCGGTATTATAAGGGGGTAGGTGGTGCAGTATAATAAGGGGGATTGCGGAGCGGTATTATAAGGGGGAGGGCAGAGTGGTATTATAAGGGGACGGCGGAGAAGTATTATAAGGGGGACGGTGGAGCAGTATTATAAGGGGACGGCGGAGCGGTATTATAAGGGGGAGGCGGAGCGGTATTATAAGGGGGCCAGCAGAGCGGTAATATAAGGGGGCAGTGGAGCTGTATTACAAGGGGGGCGGCGGAGTGGGCAGCCTAACCACTGCAGGGACCATTGTGGCTTGCGCCTTTCCTCTACAGAATCCAGAGTAAGGGTTCGTTTACACAGAGATTTATCTGACAGATTTTGGAAGCCAAAGCCAGGAATGGATTTGAAAAGAGGATAGATGCCAGTCTTTCCTTTATGACCTGATCCCTGTTTATAGTCTGTTCCTGGTTTGGGCTTCAAAGATCTGTCAGATAAATCTGTCTGTGTAAATGCACCATAAGACTCGCAAAGGTGTGGTTACACTTCCTCTCCCCATGTGACTTCCTCCTACAGTATATGTAACATGTGCTGTGAGTGGGTGAGAAGAGAGAAAGAAAAGTATAGAGATAGTTAGAAGAGAGAAAGATCTCCCATTGGTGCACAGATCCTAGAAACAATAACCCTTTAACTGCTACAGCTCTTCAATACTTAGGCATACAGTACATATACTAGCGACATCTAGTGGCAAAACTTAAGTAATACTACACTACCTCTAATACTTTGAAGTACAGGCTTTTCCGAGAGGTGTAGAGACAAGTAACACCTGTATGATAGAGCCCTAGTGTTACACGGCTTTCCTTGGTGTGTAGATCCCCGGTGTTACACGGCTTTCCTTGGTGTGTAGATCCCTGGTGTTACACGGCTTTCCTTGGTGTGTAGATCCCCGGTGTTACACGGCTTTCCTTGGTGTGTAGATCCCTGGTGTTACACGGCTTTCCTTGGTGTGTAGATCCCCGGTGTTACACGGCTTTCCTTGGTGTGTAGATCCCTGGTGTTACACGGCTTTCCTTGGTGTGTAGATCCCTGGTGTTACACGGCTTTCCTTGGTGTGTAGATCCCTGGTGTTACACGGCTTTCCTTGGTGTGTAGATCCCTGGTGTTACACGGCTTTCCTTGGTGTGTAGATCCCTGATATATCACGGCTTTCCTTGGTGTGTAGATCCCTGGTGTTACACGGCTTTCCTTGGTGTGTAGATCCCCGGTGTTACACGGCTTTCCTTGGTGTGTAGATCCCTGGTGTTACACGGCTTTCCTTGGTGTGTAGATCCCCGGTGTTACACGGCTTTCCTTGGTGTGTAGATCCCTGGTGTTACACGGCTTTCCTTGGTGTGTAGATCCCTGGTGTTACACGGCTTTCCTTGGTGTGTAGATCCCTGATATATCACGGCTTTCCTTGGTGTGTAGATCCCTGGTGTTACACGGCTTTCCTTGGTGTGTAGATCCCTGGTGTTACACGGCTTTCCTTGGTGTGTAGATCCCTGGTGTTAGACAGCTTTTCTGTCTGTCTCGGGTGCATTAGAAGTTTTACTAAACCAGCATCTGAGTTTGAAGAGACACTGATCCTAAACTTTATCTTATCCTTATTCACTGTACTGTGTAGTTTAGTGTTCCATGTTACTAACCATTTCAGTCTGTGCCATTCCTAATGAAAGCTGGAAGCTGTACAGATCTGTATACAGGAAGCTCCCCCTAGTGGTGGCTGTGGTAAGTCAGATACTGTGTCCCTTCTCTGATTGCAGTAGTTACACTGGTACACAAGGGGAAGATGGGCAGTGAGTGATGAGAAGGAAACCTTGATTTAACTTTAAGAAACACTGTGAATCATCTATAGTAGGCAGATACGGGTACACAGTCCTGGCTTTGTCAATCTTTCTCTTTCTCTTCTGCACATGGTTAACCCAACCCCTGCTTCCTGTAATTTGTCCTTATCCAGCTGTTACTAGAGGCAGATTCCCCATGACAACAGGCAGTGGACAGAAGATTGTAGAATAGTGAGACACCTAGTGGCCCCGATTTAGAGCTACTCTTCTGAGGTAAGGAGTCATTTTTGGTTAATAAAGTCGTTTACAATTATGTTCGGCATCCCATAGACTATTACATGGAGGGAAGGGGAAATATTATGGGAAATAATGGATATGTGGATGTTTGGCGTTCAGCTTCTCTAAGAATTATCCATGAAGTCTATAATGTAAACTAATCTCATCTCAGATGCCTCTCCAAGAACTTTGTGTAGAAATATATATATATTTTTTTTGACATTTCCATCTCCCACCCCCTTAAGAGTTCAATTCCTCACTTAGGGTCAAGGTTTGTAACGTAAGACGTCCACTAATGTTTATGAATGGGCTGCGGAAGCTATCTGAGGAATCCTGTTAGCCTGAGAATGAATGTTCGGCTGAGG
This sequence comes from Dendropsophus ebraccatus, assembly GCF_027789765.1. NCBI lineage: Eukaryota > Metazoa > Chordata > Amphibia > Anura > Hylidae > Dendropsophus > Dendropsophus ebraccatus. The sequence goes on from NC_091468.1 coordinate 2,778,266, forward strand.
TTGAGTTTACATGATGTTTTGAGCCCCTCGTGATACATGGATTTTCTTCTGCCCTGCGTTAACCCAATATCAGAGCTTAAAGAGTTCACTTTCTCCTCATTTATTGTTTCCTTTTTTTCCGTTTTTAGCCTTCTCAGGCTAGCAGCAGATCGAGAAATATGCCCTGGTGAGAGCTGGGAGCTGGGGCCCGGGGGTAACAGTGGGGGGCAGGGGGAGGGATACCCCTAGGCCCTGAGGTCTCTCTTAGTACCATGGCTGAAGCAGTATAGCCGGGGGCCAGCATCTGACATGTCTATGGCTGGAAGTTATATAAATCTGTATAGAATAGCTCCCCCTAGTGGTGGCTGTAGGCAGAGAGAATATCATTATTTATGCAGAGCAGGGAATTGTTAGAGATAAAGTGCAGTTGTCCAGCAGTCGTCCTAATGCTTCGAGCTCTTGGACAGTGCCGGATCCCCCCCATATGTCACTAAAGTCAGCAGCCACTATTATAAACTGAAATCTTATAAATTGACAAATTTACTTCATGCCGCTCTGCTCCAGGTCCCGGGAAAAGCTGGAGACGTTTTCCAGGACTGGATTCAGCTTTTTCAGGCACCCGGGGAGGAGTAGTAGAGAGCGGCATGGAGTATAAAGGCAGCGGGCGCATAAGCCGACTGCCGAGCAAACAAAGTGCTTCACTATCCCTCATCTCTAATTGTTATGTATATCTGATATATATATATATATATATATATATCCATGTGTATGATAGACTCTGATTTACCAAACAGGCACATTTCTATGAGCTGCATCGGGAGACTCCCATAGGGCACAATATTACACCTGGTTGGTGTACGGCCCTTTACTACTTTACTAGATTATTTTTCACAGAAATTACCTGTGAAACATACGATCTCTAGTAAGTTCCTTCTTCCACTTCTTTATTCTCAGTGTAACTTTCCCAGATCTGTCTGCTGGGTTGTCAGGGCAAGACTTGGGAAAGTTCCCACACTTCAGCAGTCAATGCCCGGAGCCATTATATACACAATAATGTTCACAGGACCATGTGACAAACAGGGGGGGAAGCGCTTGTCAGGCCGTCAGCATCGTCCTCAGCCCACGGCGGCTTTATGCGAGACTTCTACGGCTTCTTATACTAAAAATACACTCAGAAGAAATTACAGAGTCATTCATGGCTGGACGGTAGAAATAAAATGATGAGCCGCACTCAGCTGGCCGAGTATTAAAAGAAACGGGGCTTTGAAGATGAAAACTTTGCTTGAAAACCATTTCTAAGAACCACATAATACGGGGCTAAATGTCGGCCTGGGAATACTCTAAAGTAATTCTATGGATACAGACACTGTATTGCCCCACAGTTACATCATTACTTATAAACTATTATCTCCAAAAATTACCAACAAGCAGTAACTCTCCCATCACCTGCTGATCCTCCGTTCCTGCAGAAGTTAAGCCAGGGCCTGGCTAATGCCAGGACCCCTGTCAGGGGCGCAGTTCAGTTGAGTCTAGTCACCTAAGTCAGTGATTTTCAACCTTTTTTGAGCCGCGGCACACTTTTTATACTTAAAAAATCCCGGGGCACACCACCAATCAAAATGGCACAAAATGACACTAAAACAGGACATATTATACATATAGTTCAGAGTTCACTCTTGGGGGTTTTAAATCAGCTTCTTATCACCACAAGAGCTGCTTTTTAAAACCTCAAGAGTGAAATATGCCGGGCAGAGGTCCTTTCAATAAATTATTTATTTTAAATAAGTGAAATAAAAAAGGATAACCCCCTCATATATACAATCCCATGTATTCCCATATATACAGTCCCATGTAAACTCATACATACAGTCCCACGTATATGAGCACATAATTATCAGCACCATATACTGTGGTGATGTGCACTGTATAGCGCCACAGTATATGGTGCTGATAATTATGTGGCTCATATACTGCAATATAAAGGAGTACAATGAGAAGTACTAGAAGTGCCCCCTGCTTTGCCCTCATACAGTAATAATGCCACTTGCAGTATGCCCCCATATAATAATAATGCCCCCTGCAGTATGCCCCCATATAATAATAATGCCCCCTGCAGTATGCCCCCATATAATAATAATAATGCCCCCTGCAGTATGCCCCCATATAATAATAATGTCCCCTGTAGTATGCCCCCATATAATAATAATGCCCCCTGCAGTATGCCCGCATATAATAATAATGCCCCCTGCAGTATGCCCCTATATAATAATAATGCCCCCTGCAGTATGCCCCCATATAATAATAATAATGCCCCCTGCAGTATGCCCCCATATAATAATAATGCCCCCTGCAGTATGCCCCCATATAATAATAATGCCCCCTGCAGTATGCCCCCATATAATAATAATGCCCCCTGCAGTATGCCCCCATATAATAATAATGCCCCCTGCAGTATGCCCCCATATAATAATAATGCCCCCTGCAGTATGCCCCCATATAATAATAATGCCCCCTGCAGTATGCCCCCATATATTAATAATGCCCCCTGCAGTATGCCCCCATATATTAATAATGCCCCCTGCAGTATGCCCCAATATATTAATAATGCCCCCTGCAGTATGCCCCCATATAATAATAATGCCCCCTGCAGTATGCCCCCATATATTACTGCCCCCTGCAGTATGCCCCCATATAATAATAATGCCCCCTGCAGTATGCCCCCATATATTAATAATGCCCCCTGCAGTATGCCCCCATATATTAATAATGCCCCCTGCAGTATGCCCCAATATATTAATAATGCCCCCTGCAGTATGCCCCCATATAATAATAATGCCCCCTGCAGTATGCCCCCATATATTACTGCCCCCTGCAGTATGCCCCCATATAATAATAATGCCCCCTGCAGTATGCCCCCATATATTACTGCCCCCTGCAGTATGCCCCCATATATTAATAATGCCCCTTGCAGTATGCCCCCATATAATAATAATGCCCCCTGCAGTATGCCCCCATATATTAATAATGCCCCTTGCAGTATGCCCCCATATATTAATAATGCCCCCTGTAGTATACCAATATGCACCAATAGTTAAAAAAAAAAAAAAACATCATACTCACCTAATCGGCGCTGTGTGGCTGCAGGCAGCAGCTCTCCCTCCTCTTCTGGCGTGCCCTGTAGTAGATGCAGGTAATACACCACGTCCCCTGTAGTGGCCGCATGTAATACACCACGTCTCCTGTAGCGGCCGCAGGTAATACATCACATCTTCTGTAGTGGCCGCAGGTAATACACCACGTCCCCTGTAGTGGCTGCAGGTAATACACCACGTCTCCTGTAGTGGCCGCATGTAATACACCACGTCTTCTGTAGCGGCCGCATGTAATACACCACGTCTTCTGTAGCGGCCGCATGTAATACACCACGTCTTCTGTAGTGGCCGCAGGTAATACATCACGTCTCCTGTAGCGGCCGCATGTAATACACCACGTCTTCTGTAGCGGCCGCAGGTAATACATCACATCTTCTGTAGCGGCCGCAGGTAATACACCACGTCTCCTGTATTGGCCGCATGTAATACACCACGTCTCCTGTAGTGGCCGCATGTAATACACCACGTCTCCTGTAGTGGCCGCATGTAATACACCACGTCTTCTGTAGCGGCCGCAGGTAATACACCACGTCTCCTGTAGCGGCCGCAGGTAATACACCACGTCTCCTGTAGCGGCCGCATGTAATACACCACGTCTCCTGTAGTGGCCGCAGGTAATACACCACGTCTCCTGTAGTGGCCGCATGTAATACACCACGTGCCCTGTAGTGGCTGCAGGTAATACACCACGTCTCCCGTAGTGGCCACAGGTAATACACCACGTCTCCTGTAGTGGCCGCATGTAATACACCACGTCTTCTGTAGCGGCCGAAGGTAATACACCACGTCTTCTGTAGCCGCCGCAGGTAATACACCACGTCTCCTGTAGTCGCCGCACGTAATACACCACGTCTCCTGTAGTGGCCGCATGTAATACACCACGTCTTCTGTAGCGGCCGCAGGTAATACACCACGTGCCCTGTAGAGGCCGCAGGTAATACACCACGTCCCCTGTAGCGGCCGCAGGTAATACACCACGTCTACTGTAGTGGCCGCAGGTAATACACCACGTCTCCCGTAGTGGCTGCAGGTAATACACCACGTCCCCTGTAGCGGCCGCAGGTAATACACCACGTCTTCTGTAGCGGCCGCAGGTAATACACCACGTCTCCCGTAGTGGCCGCAGGTAATACACCACGTCTCCTGTAGTGGCCGCATGTAATACACCATGTGCCCTGTAGTGGCCGCATGTAATACACCACGTCTTCTGTAGCGGCCGCAGGTAATACACCACGTCCCCTGTATTGGCCGCAGGTAATACACCACGTCTCCTGTAGCGGCCGCAGGTAATACACCACGTCTTCTGTAGCGGCCGCAGGTAATACACCACGTCCCCTGTATTGGCCGCAGGTAATACACCACGTCTCCTGTAGCGGCCGCAGGTAATACACCACGTCTTCTGTAGCGGCCGCAGGTAATACACCACGTCTCCCGTAGTGGCCGCATGTAATACACCACGTCTTCTGTAGCGGCCGCAGGTAATACACCACGTCCCCGTAGTGGCCGCAGGTAATACACCACGTCTCCTGTAGTGGCCGCAGGTAATACACCATGTGCCCTGTAGTGGCCGCATGTAATACACCACGTCTTCTGTAGCGGCCGCAGGTAATACACCACGTCTTCTGTAGCGGCCGCAGGTAATACACCACGTCCCCTGTAGCGGCCGCAGGTAATACACCACGTCTCCTGTATTGGCCGCAGGTAATACACCACGTCTCCTGTAGCGGCCGCAGGTAATACACCACGTCTCCTGTAGTGGCCGCAGGTAATACACCACGTTTCCTGTAGTGGCCACATGTAATACACCACGTCTTCTGTAGCGGCCGCAGGTAATACACCACGTCCCCTGTAGCGGCCGCAGGTAATACACCACGTCCCCTGTAGCGGCCGCAGGTAATACACCACGTCTTCTGTAGCAGCCGCAGGTAATACACCACGTCTTCTGTAGCGGCCGCAGGTAATACACCGCGTCTTCTGTAGTGGCCACAGGTAATACACCACGTCTTCTGTAGCGGCCGCAGGTAATACACCACGTCTCCTGTAGCGGCCGCAGGTAATACACCACGTCCCCTGTAGCGGCCGCAGGTAATACACCACGTCTCCTGTATTGGCCGCAGGTAATACACCGCGTCTTCTGTAGCGGCCGCAGGTAATACACCGCGTCTTCTGTAGCGGCCGCAGGTAATACACCACGTCTTCTGTAGCGGCCGCAGGTAATACACCACGTCTCCTGTAGCGGCCGCAGGTAATACACCGCGTCTTCTGTAGCGGCCGCAGGTAATACACCACGTCTCCTGTAGCGGCCGCCAGAACAGGTTGCAAAACCTGGATGAGTGTTTGCACTGACTTGTGCGCCGTCCCTGTTACAATCATCGTCTCTTCAGTCTCTGGCGCGGCCATCTTGGGGCTTCTCTCCTTACGTCAGATGTAGCTGGTTAATCTTGTCTTGTTTTTTACCTTTTCCTTTGCTCGTCTTTTCATGAACACGAAGGCCGCGCAGGCACCGCAGGTATTTATCACAATTTCTTTTTCATCTGCTTTTTAATTACTTTTTTTTTCTGTCTCAGCTACAAGATTTATTGTCTGGGGAGACGTCAGCGTCTCGTCAAAACAGCGGAAAATTAGACAGTCCCTCTCTTCTTATTCTCGTATTCAGTCTGCGCTCTGAATCTTCTTCTCTTTTACATGAAACACTTTATGGAGTGAGAGGAAGAGAACGTGTATTCAGATAAAGAAAACATGAGATGAATATTCACAATGTCTAATCGACTGATGCTCATGGATTCCAGTATTGTCCAGTAGCAGGAGGGACGCTCCCGGGTGGACAAAAGGCGGGAAGATTGGATCGGACGTACTGACCTGAGATGCAATGAATAGACGGCTCCATGATTTTCAGACTTGGATATGATATCGAAGGCTGGGGGTATCGAGCCTTGGGAGGAAGGAACGTGCAATCATGTTAAAAAAAATCCAGCACAACTTTCTTCCATCCTATATGGTGATCTTCATCAGGGGAAAATAGCCTAAAACAATCTCATGATATATAACAGTAAAAGCAGCAGGAACTAGGCCGTACTTAGGGTAAAGCTCACAAACACTTACTAATAGCACCCCCATCTATCCATGTAAAATAAGGTATTATTTAGGGGCTTTATTCTATATCACATGGTAAGTGGCCGAACCAGACGTCCGTATTAGTGAATTGTTGTATCTAGAGATGAGCAAATTTACAATAATAATGAAGAGAAGCACTTTGTTATCTCTGCAATCCGCTCATCAGCTGCTTCCTTATAACTGACTGCCGCTCCTCCCACCCTGGTCTACCTTACAACTGACTGCCGCTCCTCCCACCCTGGTCTACCTTATAACTGACTGCCGCTCCGTGCCACTCCCCCCACCCCGGTCTGCCTTATAACTGACTGCCGCTCCTCCCACCCCGGTCTGTCTTATAACTGACTGCCTCTCCATGCTGCTCCTTTCCGGGTGCCGTACAAGTTACCTTATCAACACATTTAAAGAGACACAATTGGAGGAAAGCAGCAGAAAGCAGGAGACATGGGTCAAGTTCTAAGTATACAATGTAGTAAGAAAACGTATAGACCGTATTTTGGGTCGTAATCTGGGCGTCTCCTGAAGTATAACAGACCTGAGAATGTTATTATCCACGAATGATAGAGATGAGGGCAGCCGGAGCGGCAGGATTCCGACCGCTCGCCAAGTGATTACCGGTGGCTGAAGAAGTTGGATGCCGCCCTAGGGAGTCCTACTCCTACTTTGTCGCTTCATTGTTTTATCGCACCACAGACTCTTCTGGAATCCAATCCTCGCAGCCTTCAGAGGAGTCGGTTTACATGTTAGATTCATCATAGCTCAGATTCTTATTGCTAAAACAAAAAATCCCAACCTTAAAGTCGTCTCGGCTCAGAAAAGGACGTTTCTGTTTTACCATTTCATTGGGCAAGTGGAAAAATCTAAAGTCTTAAGGCCCCTATACACTTCATGGTTGGCGGTATAAGGTGTATGGTGATAAGCCAGAGCAGACTGGTTGTGCTTCGCACTCATGAACGTTCAGCCATGATGGTAACGTCCTCCTTTAATTTACAGAGAGTCGTCTGACGCGGCGGCACACACCACTTCCTGCGACACAAAAAGCCGCCTCATTTTCTTCTGGTCACAAGATGCTGCTACAGTAATGACACGTATAGATGGAGCAGAGCCGGGATGAAACAGACGCCACTGGAGGCAAAGTCTTTATGTCGGCAAAAGAACAACAAGCTGGATCTTCTTCAAAAGGACTGGACATTGCACCCCAAGGACCCAAGGGACTGAGTGATTGCCTCCTTGTCTCCTCATTGTCACCTATACTGCTCAATACACCAAAGACCACACAGACATTGGATCACCAAGGACTTGACGCTGCACCACCTGCCACAACAAGGCCAGTATATTATTTGGCCGCAAGGGACTGGTAGCTGCTATGGTATCACCACTAGACACAATACCACAGGGATACCAAAGACGATAACTGCCATCTACTGTATGTCCTATAGTTCAAAATGATGAATCCCCCCACTATGTTTCTAGACTTTGCTATCATCTGTACAATTTTGCACGTCCATGCATTATATGGTTCACATGGATATATATATATTTGGACTATGCAATTCTATGGAAAGAAAAAAAGACAAGGTAGCAGATCCATAAACGTATTACTGATCATCTGCTGCTCTGCATTATATACTACTGGATCAGGAGGTAGTTATAAATCAGGAGATACTGTAGTTATTCATCAGGAGATAGTTATACAGCAGGAGTTATTGTAGTTATACATCAGGAGATAGTTATACAGCAGGAAATACTGTAGTTATACATCAGGAGATACTGTAGTAATACATCAGGAGATACTATAGTTATACATCAGGAGATAGTTATACAGCAGGAGATATTGTAGTTATACATCAGGAGATAGTTACTGTAGTTATACATCAGGAGATAGTTATACAGCAGGAGATATTGTAGTTATACATCAGAAGATAGTTATACAGCAGGAGTTATTGTAGTTATACATCAGAAGATAGTTATACAGCAGGAGATATTGTAGTTATACATCAGAAGATAGTTATACAGCAGGAGTTATTGTAGTTATACATCAGGAGATAGTTAGTTATACAGCAGGAAATACTGTAGTTATACATCAGGAGATAGTTATACAGCAGGAGATATTGTAGTTATACATCAGGAGATACTATAGTTATACAACAGGAGATAGTTATACAGCAGGAGATAGTTATACACCAGGGAATACTGTAGTTATACATCAGGAGATAAGAAAAAGAGAGAGGGGGGTGCTTCCTTGTGTAGTAGGAGGAGGCCAGGTGTGTGGTAGTAGAAAACTACAGGGGACACTCACTTGGAGGAGTTGTGCAAAAATAGGCACAACTCTATTGATGGCATGAATGGTTGTACTCCGCAGCTGTTCCAGGGGCATCACCACCGAAGGTGGGAAGAGAGTATGCAGATATCATAACCAGCCGGCCTTTATTTTACTTGTGAAGGCCGAAACGCGTTGCAATAAAAGTAACTGTTCTACTATATCCAGTGCGGTTGGTATATACCGTTAGTAAGTATACAGAGCTGACTTATACCACCACGTATATGCCACGGTACCTCTGCGCTGACCCAAGTTTTACGGGGTTCCTGTTTTGGTCCTGTAACCGGCTGGTTACGATATCTGCATACATCAGGAGATAGTTGTACAGCAGGAGATACTGTAGTTATACATCAGGAGATACTGTAGTTAGACACCAGAAGATAGTTATACAGCAGGAGGTACTATAGTTAAACATCAGGAGATATATGTACAGTAGGGGATATTGTAGTTATACAGAAGGAGATACTGCAGTTTTACATCAGGAGATACTGTAGTTTTACATCAGGAGATACTGTAGTTATACAGCAGGAGATACTGTAGTTGTACAGCAGGAGATACTGTAGTTATACACCAGAAGATAGTTATACAGCAGGAGGTACTATAGTTAAACATCAGGAGATAGATGTACAGCAGGGGATATTGTAGTTATACAGAAGGAGATACTGCAGTTTTACATCAGGAGATACTGTAGTTATACATCAGGAGATACTGTAGTTATACATCAGGAGATACTGTAGTTAAATTCTTTGGAATTTTCGAAATTACAGGAAGAACTTTTATCAACTGGTGTCAGAAAGTTATACAGATCTGTATATTACTTCTATTTTAAAATCTCCAGTCTTCCAGTACTTATCAGCTGCTATATGTCCTGCAGGAAGTGGTATATTCTCTCCAGTCTGACACAGTGCCATATTGTCAGGAGTCCTTGCTTCTGCAGTACTATACAGATAGACAGAATGTTCTAGAAGCCAGACTGTATAATAATACGCAGAGTATACTATTTTCCTTGCAATCTTATTATTCTTGTCCTCGGGATGAAAATTGCATTAGGAAGAGAATGTCAGGCCCGGCTCCCGTCGCAGTCACTATTACCGTAATTATGGGAGTAATGAGGTCAGGTAAACACAAGTCTGGGGTTGCTGTCACAGCGGCTCACGTCTTGGCACCGAGCGCCGCTTTCTATCATCCTAATTGACTGATGTATTACTTATGTACTAGATCCGCACCTGGCAATTTTTTACCCATTTGCAAACAAAAAAAAACCAACTTGTCTGCGGAGCTGATAAATAATCACAGCGACGCCCGTAGAGGTAGAACGTTTCATATATACTATTTTATTGCTGTGGGGAACCATACAGTATCTGATCCAGAGTGTGAGCAGGGACTATCAGGACCACACAGACCATAGAACAGACGGCCAGATAGACACCAAACTAAAGCTCAGCCATATCGCAGTAGAATCTCCAACCTCTCCCAATCCCGCCACCTTTACAGACATTGGGACGTTGTATAGAGATCCCCGATACCAGCTGGTACTGTGGTGTATGCTCGACCAATCACTTCTGTGGTGGTCGGAGTATAGCTCAGCCAGATGGTATACTGTGGTGATGCCAGTGCCGGTTGGGCACACAGGTATGGTGGCACACCTGCTTTTAGTTAAGGGAGGCTAGCTATATCCTTTCCCCTATGGTCGATGACCTGCCGAGATGTGATGGGTCCCTTGGGCAGATATCATGGTTGTCCGGAATGGAGTTGTGACCCACCCGGACTATTGCTCCTCCAAAGTCTCTGCAGAGGAGTGAAAGCCGCGACACCTGTAAAGGGAGGAGCGGCTATGGATCTGGAATATCTTATGCCCTATGTGTAGGGAGGCCACCATAGTACCTATGGCGTTTATTAGTATGTGGGGGTATAAGGAGTTCCAGTTCCTTCTACTATGACTGCATTTTATGTAACGTTCTATAGTAATGACTATCAAGAAATAATTCTGTATCTGGAAGAAACTCCAGAAAATGAGATGATTATGATCAGTGGTTTATTTTGTGTTCCATTCAGATAGGTGAGCCCAGACGCCTGTTATTGAAGTAATTGGGGTCTCAGCCCCCCAGCAGTCATACACTTTATCCTCCTCCCCGGCCGAGGCTTGGTGGCGCCCAGTATCTAGAGCTCGCGCCCCAGCTACAGCCTTTGTCTGAAGTTTTCCTCGATTGCGGGACATGGTGAACGTAAGACTAGAAGGAATAATGTTTATTGATGGTGACCCCCATGATTGGGCGAGGGCGCTTAACCCCTTTCTAGAGGGAATTCAGAGGCCAGCTGCTTACATGGATCACTATGAGGTTTATAATTAACGAGAGTCTAATGGTGTTTTGTCTCAGCCGGTGTCAGGTGGATTATATTACCCGGCTAAATGATATCGGCAGGTAATCCTATACCTGACCTGATAGCGACTTGCAGATAGGTCTACTAGTCATCTATTTATGGCGCGGAGCACCGCGGTGCATGTAACTGTATTGGCACCAGGCCGCACAATATCTGAGGCTGCCGACCATGCAACCAATATGAAATAATGCTACCAGACACACCGTAAGCACCGAAAATCTTCATCATTGTAGAATAAAAATAATACAGATCCATGCTGGGTGCTCTGTACCAGCGTTTCTTCCAGCAGAGCAAAGTGATGTCTGCGCCTCACCAGACTGACCAGGAGGATGCCGGGGCCTCACCAGACTGACCAGGAGGATGCCGGGGCCTCACCAGACTGACCAGGAGGATGCTGGGGCCTCACCAGACTGACCAAGAGGATGCTGGGGCCTCACCAGACAGACCAGGAGGATGCCGGGCCTCACCAGACTGACCAGGAGGATGCTGGGGCCTCACCAGACTGACCAGGAGGATGCTGGGGCCTCACCAGACAGACCAGGAGGATGCTGGGCCTCACCAGACTGACCAGGAGGATACCGGGGCCTCACCACACTGACCAGGAGGATGCTGGGGCCTCACCACACTGACCAGGAGGATGCTGGGGCCTCACCAGACTGACCAGGAGGATACCGGGGCCTCACCACACTGACCAGGAGGATTCCCGGGGCCTCACCAGACTGACCAGGAGGATGCTGGGGCCTCACCAGACTGACCAGGAGGATACCGGGGCCTCACCAGACTGACCAGGAGGATGCCGGGGCCTCACCAGACTGACCAGGAGGATGCTGGGGCCTCACCAGACTGACAAGGAGGATGCCGGGGCCTCACCAGACAGACCAGGAGGATGCCGGGGCCTCACCAGACAGACCAGGAGGATGCCGGGGCCTCACCAGACAGACCAGGAGGATGACGGGGCCTCACCAGACTGACCAGGAGGATGCCGGGGCCTCACCAGACAGACCAGGAGGATGCCAGGCCTCACCACACTGACCAAGAGGATGCAGGGGCCTCACCACACTGACCAAGAGGATGCCGGGGCCTCACCAGACTGACCAGGAGGATGCAGGGGCCTCACCAGAGAGACCAGGAGGATGCAGGGGCCTCACCAGACTGACCAGGAGGATGCAGGGGCCTCCCCAGACTGACCAGGAGGATGCAGGGGCCTCACCAGACTGACCAGGAGGATGCAGGGGCCTCACCAGACTGACCAGGAGGATGCAGGGGCCTCCCCAGACTGACCAGGAGGATGCCGGGCCTCACCACACTGACCAGCTAAATATGTTTCATTGACCTCAAGCCAAAGGCCATCATGGTGCTGAACAAGACTGCAATGGAGGTCTATCCTCTTCAGCCCCGTTTCTGTCAGACATAATGATAGCCTGATGTGCAGACTGGTCTGAAGACCATGTGGGCTATGCCATGAAGAGGCCTTCACAATGGAACGTCAGAGCGGTCCTCCTCCTGGGATTATGGTGGTATAACGGACAGTAGCCGGACCCCTTGCCTTCATTCCCGTTACACAGACAGCTCGGCGTTGCATCGATTTGGTCATGGAACTAGAAGACATTTATAAACGACAACACCAGGCCTCGTGAGCAGGAGACACGGTGGAGCTAGCTTCGGACCCTCATGTGGTGGCCTCACCCTTTCTCTCATTTTGCCTCATTTTATAATAGGAGCGATATCTAGATTTTATTATTATTATGGTTTCTTCCTCTTTAGAGTTTTCAGGGTGAGTTCCGATTGGGTCAATGGTGCCCAAAGATGCCCACTGGTGCCCAATGGTGTGTGTAGAGGCAGGTCCAGGTTTCTATGGAATCGCCAGGGGAGAACTCTGTTGTGATTGGTTACTTCGGTTCTGGCTACCTGAGGGGCTACTAACATAAAAGAAGGTTGTGTGGAGAAGCGGCTTCAGTCCTGCCAGGAGGTTATTGGGAAGAGGATACCCCCCCCCCCAGGTTATGTCAGGGACCGATTTATATCGTGTGTGTTATTAGAGGAGAGGTCACCAGCTTAGACCGGGCGAAGGTTTAAGCTGATGGGTCACATTGTATGGAGGGTTTATGATGTGTTTATATATTTTATGTAACTCCTAACAAATACATACGGCCATATTATTTCTGTAACTCTGGGGTCTGATGAATGAACATGGTGGCGGCTTGGTGGGGTGGTGGGTGTGATAGCGACCATGGCTGCAGCATCTCCAGACTTGTCTCCCATCGAGCCCATATGGGTATTGGGTGACAATTACAAAGGGAGCTGCCGGCAGCCGCTGATGATTATTTGTCTGCCCGGGTGTCTCCAGCGTGCCAGGGAACCACTAATAACCTTCCTGGTCGCAGGCTGCGGCATGTGGCGTCTATTTCTGTATTACTGTAAATGGGCTTTTATTATCTTTCCATTTTTTTATCATTTGCATATCAGTAAAACAACAGTAACATATCAGTAACATATCAGTAACATATCAGTAACATATCAGTAACATATCAGTAACATATCAGTAAAACAACAGTAACATATCAGTAACATATCAGTAACATATCAGTAACACAACAGTAACACAACAGTAACACACTACCGTTCAAAAGTGTGGGGTCCCCCAAACAATTTAGTGTTTTCCATGAAAAGTCCCACTTCTTCACCACCAGACGTTGTGAAATGAATAGAAAATAGAGACAAGACATTGACAAGGTTAGAAATACTGATTTGTATGGAAAATAACATTGTTCTTCCATCACACTTTGCTTCCGTCCCAGAATCCTCCTTGTGCAGCAATTCCAGCATTGCACACCTTTGGCATTCTAGCTATTAATCTGTTGGGGTAAATTGCTGGAGAAATTGCCCCCCACGCTTCTAGAAGCAGCTCCCACAAGTTGGATTGGTTGGATGGGCACTTCTGGCGTACCATACGGTCCAGCTGCTCCCACAATGGGGTGGTGATCTGGTGACTGCGCTGGCCACTCCATTACCTATGATAGAATACCAGCTGCTGCTTCTGCTGGAAATAGTTCTTGCACAATTTGGAGGTGTTTAGGGTCATTGTCCTGTTGTAGGATGAAATTGGCTCCAACCAAGCGCTGCCCACTGGGTATGGCATGGCGGTGCAGAGTGATAGCCTTCCTTATTCACAATCCCTGTTACCCTGTACAAATCTCCCACCTTACCAGCACCAACCCCAGACCATCACATGACCTCCACCATGTATAACAGATGGCGTCAGGCATTCTTCCAGCATCTTCTCATTTCTTCTGCGTCTCACAAACGTTCTTCTTTGTCATCCAAACACCTCAAACTTGGATTCATCCGTCCACAACACTTTTTTCCCGTCTTCCTCTGCCCAATGTCTGTGTTCTTTTGCCCATCTTACTCTTTTTCTTTTATTGGCCAGTCTCAGATATGGCTTTTTCTTTGCCACTCTGCCCTGAAGCCCAAAATCCCGCAGCCGCCTCTTCCCTGTAGATGGTGACACTGGTGTTTTGCGGGGACTATGTAATGAAGATGCCAGTTGGGGACCTGTGAGGCGTCTGTTTCTCAAACTAGAGACTCTAATGTGCTGATCTTCTTGCTTAGTTGTGCAACGCGGCCTCCCACTTCTTTTTCTACTCTGGTTAGAGCCTGTTTGTTCTGTCATCTGAAGGGAGTAGTACACACAGTTGTAGGAAATCTTCAATTTCTTAGCAATTTCTGGCATGGAATATCCTTCATTTCTAAGAACAAGAATAGACTGTCGAGTTTCAGATGAAAGTTCTCTTTTTCTGCCCATTTTGAGCGTTTAATTGACCCCACAAATGTGATGCTCCAGAAACACAATCTGCTCAAAGGAAGGTCAGTTTTGTAGCTTCTGTAACCAGCTAGACTGTTTTCAGATGTGTGAACATGATTGCACAAGGGTTTTCTAATCATCAATTATCCTTCTGAGCCAATGAGCAAACACCTTGTGCCATTAGAAGACTGGAGTGATAGTTGCTGGAAATGGGCCTCTATACACCTATGTAGATATTGCACCAAACACCAGACATTTGCAGCTAGAATAGTCAGTTACCACATTAGCAATGTATAGAGAGGATTGGTTGTAAGTTAGGACTAGTTTAAAGTTATCTTCATTGAGAAGTACAGTGCTTCTCCTTCAAAAAAAGGACATTTCAATGTGACCCCAAACTTTTGAACGGTTGTGTATCAGTAACACATCAGTAACACATCAGACCAGTAACACATATCAGTAACGCCCTATTCACACATCCTGTTCCTGTCCGCAATTGCGATTCCGCAGAAAAATAAGACCAATGTATTTCAATGGACCCATACAGACATCCGTGTTGTGTACTGGGCAGCAATCCGTTCCGCAAAAAAAAAGGACAGGCTCTAGTACGGACAGTAACTGACACACCCAATACAACTCTATGGGGTCCGTATTTTTTACGGATGCAATACGGACTGAATTTGCAGATTGTTACTGACTGAAATTTGCGGATTGGAAAAAAATATACTGACGTGTGAATAAGGCATAACATGTCTATTGATCCTGTGATTTCCCGTGACTTTTCCCTCTTGAAGTATATAACAGTTTTATGGGGTGTTATTCTATACGTCGTTATTCTATACGTTGTTATACTATAGGGTGTTATTCTATACAGTACATTGTTATTGTTATTCTATACGTTGTTATTCTATACACTGTTATTCTATAGGGTGTTATTCTATACACTGTTATTCTATACGTTGTTATTCTATATGTTGTTATTCTATAGGGTGCTATTCTATACATTAGTATTCTATACATTGTTATTCTATAGGTTGTCACCCTATGGACACCTGCTCCTATGTTATCTGCATTGTGATAAATGAGATTAGTATACAGCGCTCGGGGAGCATGGTAATAGAAAACCAGGAGAATAGGCTTCCGTACGTGCAGACATCGATCAAGCAGGGAATGCTGAGAGTTTTAAACTCCGTAACCTGCAGAGTTGTAAATGTAGATGAGTGTAAGGCTCCTTTTACACGCACAGAAAAATCACTTAATCACTTGTTTAGCGAACGACAAATGAAGATTTTTCTTTTAAACGAGACGATAAATCGCTATGAAAAGCCGTTCTGTCTCGTCATTGCCTTCGTATCTATAATATTTACACGTAAAGACGAGAATGACTAACAATGACTTTTCCTTCCTACTTTGATTGTTGCTGCGTTGACACCAGACGATTATCACTTAAACCTGAACAATTGAACAATTTTTTGCACGATAATGGTCCAGTGTCTCATTCCCATAAGACTCCGGACTCTCCCAATCCAGACCTCTCCGGGGAATTGGGGCACTGGGGAAACGTTTACAGGAAGAAATAGAGTGAAGGCCGATTCATTGCATCTGGGTTTGGCGCGGTCTCCCTGTACATTAGAGCCGACTGCCCATAGAAAAGAGTGCGAGAGGTTTATAAACGTCTTAATGTCACAGAGACGGCCCCCTGTGGCCCCCAATGCTGGGTTACAATATACTGTCTATAACTGGAGAACCTGGTATACAGATGCTGATCAAGCAAGAGATGTATTCAGAAATCTGCTGAATTAAGAATTCAGCTCTGGATGACAATGGACTATAATGAAGGATCAGACATATAAAGTAAAGTATTTCCAAACATTTCTGTCTATGTAAACTACAATAGAGGCTAAATGTTCTCCTGGATGACACCTTGTAACGTGTGACCTGCAGCTTTCTGGGGCAGATCTCCGGTCGCAGATGACTTTTGCCTCTTTTTCTGGAACGTGAAGGGGTATGTAATATCCACGGCAATATTCACGCTTCACATATTTCCCAGTAAACAGCGGAGCCCTCCATTACTCCGCTCATTTCATAGTCTCCTGTTGAAATCATAATTTCAGCCTTGAGTGTGAATTGACAAGGTCGGATCCTTTTCCTTCCCGGATAATAAGCTGAGAATAGTTTTATATAAGAATCAGGAAGGAACAGGGAAGGCGACATCATATCAGCAATCTAAAATCCTAAACTCACTGATGGATCCAGGATTATCTTCTTGTTAAGACTCTACTTTGCTTTTGCCCTTATTCCTTGGCTTTTATTCCTTAGCTTTGGCCTGTATTCCTTGGCTTTTATTCCTTAGCTTTGGCCCTTATTCCTTGACCTTGGCCCTTATTCTTTGGCTTTGGCTTTTATTCCTTGGCTTTGGTCCTTATTCCTTGGCATTGGTTTTTATTCATTGGCTTTGGTCCTTATTCCATGGCTTTGGCCTGTATTCTTTGGCTTTTATTCCTTGGCTTTGGCTTTTTTTCCTTGACCTTAGCCTGTATTCCTTGGCTTTGCACTTTATTCGTTGGCTTTGCACTTTATTCCGTGGCTGTGGTCCTTATTCCTGGGCCTTGGCTTGTATTCCTTGGCTTTGGCCTGTATTCCTTGCCTTTGGCCTTTATTACTTGGCTTTGGCCTTTATTCCTTGGCTTTGGCCCTTATTCCTTGGCTTTGGCCATTATTCCTTGGCTTTGGCCCTTATTCCTTGGCTTTGGCCTGTATTCCTTTGCTTTGGCCTGTATTCCTTGGCTTTGCTCTTTATTCCTTGGCTTTGGCCATTATTCCTTGGCTTTGGCCTGTATTCCTTGGCTTTTGCCATTATTCCTTGGCATTTGTCTTTATTCCTTGGCTTTGCTTTTTATTCCTTGGCTTTTCTCTTCATTTCTTGGCTTTGGCCGTCATTTCTTGGCTTTGGCCATTATTCCTTGGCCTTGGCCTGTATTCCTTGTCTTTGGTCTTTATCCCTTGTCTTTGGCTTTTATTTCTTGGCTTTGGCTTTTATTCCTTGGCTTTGGCTTTTATTCCTTGGCTTTGCTTTTTATTCCTTGACTTTGGTCCTTATTCCTTGACCTTGGCCTGTATTCCTTGGCTTTGGTCTTTATCTTTTGGCTTTGGCTTTTATTCATTGGATTTTGTCCTTATTTGTGGATTTGGTCCTTATTCCTTGGCTTTAGCCATTATTTCTTGGTCTTCCAAGTCATCAGGGCGTCTACCAGCCCTAATTGACAGATCTCTCCTTATTTGTGTATAGGAAGAGATCTGTCAATCAGGAATGAGAGACCTCCCCCAAGTTTTAGGTGTTCCGTTCCAAGCTGAAGTTACAACTATGATTACTCTAAAGTGGCACTGCTATTCAGAGTAAATGATAGACAGTCATGATAGGGGAACCCATCAGGGTTTTATGCTGTCCAGATTGTTGGATATAAAGGCTATGGGTCCTGTTCCTCACTGTGCTGTTGTTTACAGATGACAGAGCTCACAGCAGTTTGTATTCTGTAAATGTGATATACGGCCTGATCAGCCGGAACCCACAAAAACTTTATCCGGACCTGCATGTTATCCGTGTTATCTGGTCCTGCATGTTATCCGTGTTATCTGGACCTACATGTTATCCGTGTTATCTGGACCTACATGTTATCCGTGTTATCTGGGCCTGCATGTTATCCGTGTTATCTGGACTTGCATGTTATCCGTGTTATCTGGGCCTGTATGTTATCCATGTTATCTGGGCCTGTATGTTATCCATGTTATCTGGACCTGTATGTTATCCGTGTTATCTGGACCTGCATGTTATCTGGACCTGTTTGTTATCTGTGTTATCTGGGCCTGTATGTTATCTGTGTTATCTGGGCCTGCATGTTATCTGGGCCTGCATGTTATCCGTGTTCTCTGGGCCTGTATGTTATCCATGTTATCTGGGCCTGCATGTTACCTGGGCCTGTATGTTATCCGGGTTATCTGGGCCTGTATGTTATCCATGTTATGTGGGCCAGTATGTTATCCGTGTTATCTGGGACTGTATGTTATCCATGTTATCTGGGCCTGTATGTTATCCGTGTTAACTGGGCCTGAATGTTATCCATGTTATCTGGGCCTGCATGTTATCCATGTTATCTGGGCCTGCATGTTATCCGTGTTATCTGGGACTGCATGTTATCCGTGTTAACTGGGCCTGAATGTTATCCATGTTATCTGGGCCTGCATGTTATCCATGTTATCTGGGCCTGTATGTTATCCGTGTTATCTGGGCCTGCATGCTATCTGTGTTATCTGGGCCTGCATGTTATCCGTGTTATCTGGGCCTGTATGTTATCTGTGTTATCTGGGCCTGCATGTTATCCGTGTTATCTGGGCCTGCATGTTATCCATGTTATCTGGGCCTGTATGTTATCCATGTTATCTGGGCCTGCATGTTATCCGTGTTATCTGGGCCTGCATGTTATCCATGTTATCTGGGCCAGTATGTTATCCGTGTTATCTGGGCCTGCATGTTATTTGGGCCTGTATGTTATCCATGTTGTCTGGGCCTGCATGTTATCTGGGCCTGTATGTTATCCGTGTTATCTGGGCCTGCATGTTATCCGTGTTATCTGGACCTGCATTTTATCCGTGTTATCTGGACCTGCATGTTATTTGGGCCTGTATGTTATCCATGTTATCTGGGCCTGCATGCTATCTGCGTTATCTGGGCCTGTATGTTATCCGTGTTATCTGGGCCTGCATGTTATCCGTGTTATCTGGACCTGCATTTTATCCGTGTTATCTGGACCTGCATGTTATACGTGTTATCTGGGCCTGTATGTTATCCATGTTATCTGGGCTTGCATGTTATCCATATTATCTGGGCTTGCATGTTATCCGTGTTATCTGGGCCTGCATGTTATCCGTGTTATCTGGGCCTGTAAAGGGCCCCCCTTTATAAAAGGGGGACACACGGGATTGCGCCCCCCACCCCCCTTTTTAGTACAAGTTTGGTTTTACATGTATGTGGTAGTTGTTCTCTCCCCCCCCCCCCTTCTTTCTATTCCTACAGGTACCACAAGTCTTGGAGATTCTGCTTAGCAACAGCCAGCGTTGTGATTGGTGATTACAGCTGTGTGGGAATACAGTGAGCTAAAAATAGAAAGGTGCCCTCTGTTTGGATTGGTCAGCTGGCTGAGAGCGGGAGATTTGGAATGGTATTTATAGGGGAGCCGGCTCTCAGCTGTGTCAGTCAGAGTAGCTGTACAGAAGAAGCTGCTGTGCTGTGTACTGCTGGTTTCTGTGAAAGAGCTAAGGGCACACTGGGCTAGAGCGGTGCTTGTAAGCATAGCAAGGCTGTTAGTGTGTCCCTGTAAAAGAGCTTCAGCAGTACCTGTCACATAGCTAACAGGTTTCAGCAGCTGCCATAGTCGGTATAGAGAGCCTTCTCACTGAGCTTATCCGGAGGGCAGAAGGAGCTGGAGGTGAAGCATGGCTGAGGCGGTGTCTAGCAGAGCCGGTGTCCGAGGAAGTTGCTCCCTAGCGTATGGAGGAAGAGGAGAATTGTGTGCCGTATACTGCCCCCTAGAGACCTGGAGGTATTACAAGAGGCGAGTGCTGCGGAAGACAGGAGGCATAGAGGAAGAAGCAGCCGGGGGGAGCGGCCATATAAGCGGAGTAGGAGCAGTAAGAGAGCTGATTCAGCTCCCCTCCCGCCGCCCCCTTCTGGCAGTACCCCCGGCACATCGCCATCATAGCCGAGGTTCCCATAGGAGCCGCGGTGCAGCCTCCCCACAGATGACCGCGCCCCCACCGGTGTCCGCAGCCCCGCAGGTGACCGCAGCCCCGCAGGTGTCCGCATCCCAGCAGAGTGCCGCAGAGGAGTTTACACCGCAGCAGATCCGTGGAGAGGAGTCAGCAGCTGTGGGTGAGAACATCAATGTGGGTCCTGTCCCTGATGTGAGCATGAGTGATTTGTTTGCCAATGATGCTGTGAAAAAGTTTTGTGCCCTGGTAGCTAAAGGGTTTAATAGCAGTCCATCGCTGGCTAATGTGTGGTCTCAGAGTACGATTGCTGTACCTAATGTGTCAGTTCCAGGTTCAGAGCGCTCTGCTTCTTGTAATACGCCAGTGATTGAGAAGTATGCTGGTGTGCCTGAGATTTGTGTTAAAGAGGCTCTAGCCTGTGAGCAGAGCGCTCTGCTTCTTGTAATACGCCAGTGATTGAGAAGTATGCTGGTGTGCCTGAGATTTGTGTTAAAGAGGCTCTAGCCTGGGAGCAGAGCGCTCTGCTTCTTGAGATTTGTGTTAAAGAGGCTCTAGCCTGGGAGCAGAGCGCTCTGCTTCTTGAGATTTGTGTTAAAGAGGCTCTAGCCTGGGAGCAGAGCGCTCTGCTTCTTGTAATACGCCAGTGATTGAGAAGGTGCTGATGTGCCTGAGATTTGTGTTAAAGAGGCTCTAGCCTGTGAGATGTCACCGCTTGGCTTCCACTTACAATTATGTGTGAAGGAAAAAATCTGGATGGGTGAATTTGTAGATGTGATGTCATTGCTACCTGCTAGTAAGGATGTGTTGGTGAAGCGTACAGATGATAAACCTGATGATGTTAAAAAGTCACCACCTCGTTCTATTTTTAACTGGTTACATGCTTATTAAACCATCTATTGTGCTGTAGTGGGAGAGAAGCGCCCTGAGCTGTGTTCCTCCTTATTTCAGCACATGGATAATATATTAGAGGCATACCGCAGTTTTGGCGGTATGGCCTGGTTTAACTATGATGAAATGTTTGAGCCTGGAAAGAATGTTGCTCGTCTCGCCAGGTTCCCAGACAGGCAGAAAGCTGAATTGATTATTCATGGGTTCTCAATTGGCTTTGATGTTCCGCCTTAGGATGGTTTAGGATGCGTGGTGGTGGACAATTTAAAATCTGTGTCCTTGCATGAGGCCGTGGTTAGGGACAAAATAATGAAGGAAGTTCGGGAAGGGAGGGTTGCGGGACCTTTTTCTGCACCCCCCTTTCCTAACTTTCGCATCTCCCCCTTAGGATTGGTCCCTAAAAAGGAGCCAGGGGAGTACAGGTTAATTCATCATTTATCTTACCCGTTGCACTCTTCCTTGAATGATAATGCAGATAAATCTTTGTCATCAGTTTCTTATGCTTCATTAAATGACGCTGTAAGAGTTATTCGTGTTTTTTGGTGTTCGGGCCCTGTTAGCTAAATGTGATATAAAGTCTGCGTTCCGTTTGTTACTGGTTAATCCTGAAGGTTTTAGTTCACTTGGCTTTTGTTTTGATAATAATTATTACTTTTATCGTTGTTTACCAATGGGTTTTACTCTTTCATGCTATTACTTTGAGTTTTTTTTTTTTTTTTTTTGCAACGTTTCTGCACTGGATGGTGAATTATGGGGTACCGGATGGTGCCGTCGTTCACTACCTAGACGATTTTCGGTTTATTGGTTTATTGCCGTGTCACTGTTTAGAGTTTCTAGGTATCACATTGGATACAGTGAGAATGGAATTCAGATTAAAAGTTATCCAGATTAAAATGCGCATTGAAGTGTATGTTACAGAAAGTTAAGGTGACTTTAAAGGAATTGCAATCAGTTTTAGGTTTGTTGGCTTTTATTATGCGTGTCATTCCTATGGGTCGTATATTTTCTAAGAGACTCTATGCAGCTACTGCTGGTTTAAAATCTCCCCGTGCTCACATCCGCCTTACCAAACCGCTTAAGGAGGATCTGAGCATGTGGTTGGAGTTTGTATCTACTTTGAATGGTCATTCTGTCTTTTTACCGGAGTTTGTAGAGTCTGATGCTATTGCTTTATATACTGATGCGGCGAGTGCTCACGGTTACGGGGCTTATTTTGCTGGACAGTGGTCAGCTGAGCCTTGGCCTGATACATGGGTCCAGGCTGGTGTATGGAAGAATATTGTTCTGTTAGAATTATTCCCGGTGTTATTAAGGTCTGATAATAAAGGAGTCATTTATGCAGTGAATTGCCTGTCTTCAAAATCAGCCATGGTTATAAAATTGTTACGCCACTTAGTATTGTACTGTATGTCTAATAAGATCTGGCTAAAGGCTGTACATTTACAGGGTAGCAAGAACACTATAGCTGATTCTTTATCTCGTGGTCAGTTTGCAGATTTCCGGCGTCTGGCTCCGGAGGCGGTGGCTGTGGGCACTGCTTGCCCAAATCACTTGTGGTCGCTGATCTGGGACTAACAGCGCAGCTAATTAGGAAGTCAGTGGCACCTCGTACTTGGACTGCCTATGCAGTTGCATGGTCCCAGTGGAAGTCTTTTGTTTTTCCTTACAGGAGCACCATCTACAACATGATGTGTGGTTGTCATTAGCTTTTGTAAATATGTTAATTGCTAAACAGCTTTCTCACTCTGCTATAGTGAAAACTTTGTATGGTGTTTCGTTCTTTTTTAAAATTCTGGGTCTGCATAGTATTTCTAGTTTTTTCCTTATTAAACAGGTTCTTAAAGGTTACAAAAAGGGACGTGTCTCTCCAGATGTGCGTGGCCCTATTACTATTGATCTGTTATTAAAGTTACATGAAGTTTTACATATTGTTTGTTGCTCTAGTTTTGAGGATGTTTTGTTTAAAGCATTATTTTCATTAGCTTTCTTTGGCGCTTTTCGCCTGGGTGAGTTAGTATCATTTAGTAAAACCTCTCCCTCGGGCTTGTTGTTTTCAGACATTTCTATTAGTTTTGGCGTTTTATGTGTTTTGTTAAGATATTCTAAAACTGATCAGCTGGGTAGGGGTTCGCTTGTAAAGTTAAATACATTTAGTGGCTCTGTAGTTTGTCCAGTACAGTGTATGGCGGCTTTTCTTGCTGTTAGACCTGCTATTGATGGTATTCTATTTATACAACAGGATTTGTCTTTTGTTACTAGGTACCAGTTTAACAGGGTTCTTAAGTTGCTTTGCGGAGCTAGGCCTCTCTGAATTGCGTTTTACCAGTCACTCTTTCAGGATTGGCGCGGCAACTGAGGCCGCTGCAGCAGGGTTGGACGAGCAGTTGATTAAGCGTTTGGGCAGATGGGACTCTGATCGCTTTAGATTATACATTTAGTCCTGGTTTAGTTCACTAGTAATTATCTTCTTTTCTTTCAGGTAAGAGTAGGCGTGTATGGATCCTAGGCCACTCATTTGTGGTATGGGCTTCCAAGAGAGCTGAGCGGCATAATTATGGGGTAAACCTGAGTTTTGACTTGGAGCAGTTTGAGGTGCAGTGGTTCGGGTATAGTGGTCTCCGGTGGAGGGAAATATATGCCATCCTGCATAGTCTAGCCTCAGCTCTGCCCCCCCCGGATATTTTAATTATACACGCCGGGGGCGATGACATAGGAAAATTAAAAACTCTGGACTTATTGTGGAGATCAAGAGGGATCTGTCGTTGTTTAAATGTATTTTTTCCTGAGTGTATTTTAGTTTTTTCTGAGATCATTCCTCGTCTCTCCTGGATGCGCAAAGGACTGTACTTCTACGAAAAAATTAGGAAGCGTATTAACTTTGCAGTGTCTAAATTTATCCCCTCTCTAGGTGGCCTATCATTTAGGCACCTGGACCTTGAGGGATATTTACCCGGCCTTTATTGGTCTGACCTCGTGCACCTATCCGACATTGGGTCAGACATTCTAAATGCCAATTTTCAGTCAATTATAGAATTGGGTGCCGTGGCACTGTTGGAGGTGGGGCCTGGTCAGCTTCTCTGACCAGGCAGGTGGGGTATTGTCGCCCTGCTCTCAGGGCGGGCATGTCCTTCTGTTAAGCTATGGCTCGGTTATTTATTTATTGATTTATTTATTGATTAAATTATTTGATTATTTATGATATTGGTGCTTAACAGTGTATTTGCTTACCCTTATTAAAGTGCCACGGCCTTTATATTCCAAATGCTTGTTAGTCTTATTTCAGGGGGGGTATTGGGGGCTGCATTTCCGTGTAAAGGGCCCCCCTTTATAAAAGGGGGACACACGGGATTGCGCCCCCCACCCCCCTTTTTAGTACAAGTTTGGTTTTACATGTATGTGGTAGTTGTTCTCTCCCCCCCCCCCCCTTCTTTCTATTCCTACAGGTACCACAAGTCTTGGAGATTCTGCTTAGCAACAGCCAGCGTTGTGATTGGTGATTACAGCTGTGTGGGAATACAGTGAGCTAAAAATAGAAAGGTGCCCTCTGTTTGGATTGGTCAGCTGGCTGAGAGCGGGAGATTTGGAATGGTATTTATAGGGGAGCCGGCTCTCAGCTGTGTCAGTCAGAGTAGCTGTACAGAAGAAGCTGCTCCCACCCGCCCTCCCTTATGTTCAAGGACTTTGTCGTGGCACTTTGATAGAGGGGGTATTGTCGCCCTGCTCTCAGGGCGGGCATGTCCTTCTGTTAAGCTATGGCTCGGTTATTTATTTATTGATTTATTTATTGATTAAATTATTTGATTATTTATGATATTGGTGCTTAACAGTGTATTTGCTTACCCTTATTAAAGTGCCACGGCCTTTATATTCCAAATGCTTGTTAGTCTTATTTCAGGGGGGGTATTGGGGGCTGCATTTCCGTGTATGTTATCCATGTTATCTGGGCTTGCATGTTATCCATATTATCTGGGCTTGCATGTTATCCGTGTTATCTGGGCCTGCATGTTATCCGTGTTATCTGGGCCTGCATGCTATCTGCGTTATTTGGGCCTGTATGTTATCCGTGTTATCTGGGCCTGCATGTTATCCGTGTTATCTGGGCCTGCATGTTATCCGTGTTATCTGGACCTGCATGTTATCCATGTTATCTGGGCCTGTATGTTATCCGTGTTGTCTGGGCCTGTATGTTATCTGTGCCTGTATGTTATCCGTGTTATCTGGGCCTGCATGTTATCCATGTTATCTGGGCCTGTATGTTATCTGGGCCTGCATGTTATCTGGACCTGCATGTTATCCATGTTATCTGGGCCTGCATGTTATCCGTGTTATCTGGGCCTGTATGTTATCCATGTTATCTGGGCCTGTATGTTATCCATGTTATCTGGGCCTGTATGTTATCCATGTTATCTGGGCCTGTATGTTATCCATGTTATCTGGGCCTGCATGTTATCTGGACCTGCATGTTATCCGTGTTATCTGGGCCTGCATGTTATCCATGTTATCTGGGCCTGTATGTTATCCATGTTATCTGGGCCTGCATGTTATCCATGTTATCTGGGCCTGCATGTTATCCGTGTTATCTGGGCCTGTATGTTATCCATGTTATCTGGGCCTGCATGTTATCCATGTTATCTGGGCCTGTATGTTATCCATGTTATCTGGGCCTGCATGTTATCCATGTTATCTGGGCCTGTAGGTTATCCATGTTATCTGGGCCTGGATTTATCCGTGTTATCTGGGCCTGTATGTTATCCATGTTATCTGGGCCTGCATGTTATCCGTGTTATCTGGGCCTGTATGTTATCCATGTTTTCTGGGCCTGTATGTTATCCATGTTTTCTGGGCCTGTATGTTATCCATGTTATCTGGGCTTGGATGTAAAGCAGCAGACGCACGTTGTTCAGTCCGTACAGTATACAGCATATCTGCCCCCGTGGGTTTGGATGTCTGGAGTTGGGAGTAAAGTAGACAAGTCTGCCATTCTCACCTCATTCACAGTGAATATTTATTCGTCTCCAGATATACATCGGGAATAATTACAACGTTCCTCTGTACGTCCTTCATACCGCCGTGTTGGCAGCGCTCGAGTGTTTCCATCCAGTCAGTGAAGTTTAACCCTTCAAGGCTAAAAAGTGCTGCAACTGGAATGTATATTCCTAGTACATCCTCCCGGAAGCTGTATACTTATCTGGGTGACCTCGCCAGGTGACACCGTGTAAAGGGGAACCCCGGAATCCATAGATAGTGTGTGAGTTCTGCTGATGTGTCTGCTGATAGTTTGTGTTAAAGTCCGCAGAGCGAACGTCATTCCTATGGAGTGTATATAGTCAAAGGTCAGATGTAATGGAAAGGTTTAGAATTATCGTTTGGACGTTGAACCAGTGTGATTTCGGCCTGGGATCAGGGAGGGGATTTTGACCTTTAAAGGGGTCGTCCCGGGATCTCAGAAGTCCTTCCTTACCGTCTTCCAGCTCCATGCTGGGATATATATATGTGGTGTTGGGGGTCTAACGTTTCTTCTCTTTTTCTGCTTATCCATGAAGTAAGGGGTTAAATATACTAAGAATTTCTTCTTGCAGAGGCACAGGGCGCTTACTGGTTCCTTCCCTGCAAACTCGCCTATACCTTGTAGTTGTTGGGTGTAGACAAATGGTTCCAGTCACTAAAGAAGACGAGGCCTGAAGGCAGACAGCGGGATTTGTACAAACCTTAATGACAGACAGTATATTTGTCTGTATCTGAGGTTGGCGACCCTGCTACCAGCTAATCCAGGGGGCGCTATGTTCCAGGGAGTAGATCCACCAGTCCTTCCCCCCCATCCCACAGCTCCCAGTGTTGTCAGGAATGAGACGTAAGCTGCGATAAGCTGAGAACAAGTTTTGGGTCAGGGTATGTTCACACAGCGGATTCCACCGAGTGGCATGCGCTTGAAGTTTCACCGATCCCATAGACATAGATTCCGCAGTGTGAACGTACCCTGAGAACGAAACTACAGCAGAAATTCCTCCCATTCTGACACTCAAGATCCTAAAACACCTGAGAGACTGCTGACACCTGAAAACGTCTAGCACAGTCCGAGAACGTGCAAAGTAGCTGATCAGGAACCTACATAAAGGGGTTATTCAGCGGTAAGGAACAGCTGATTTCTTCCAGAAACAGCGCCACCCTTGCCTCAGTTTACGAGTGCTATCACAGCTTGTTTCCATTGAAGTGAATGGAGCCGAGTTGTAATACCACACACAACCTGGGGATGGGTGTGACCCCCTTTGGCCAGGAAATAGTTATCTTACCCACCTTCTTAATCCCTCTCCTGAGTCCCATATAGATCTATTTTATTAAAGGGAATCCGTCAGCTCCCGGGCACTACCTATTGTGCTGACAGTGTGCTGTAGCTGGCAGTCCCTTAGTAAGCATGGTGCTTTATCTTATGTCTCCTACTGTCACAGAGCTGTTGTTCGTGCCACACTTGTCATGCATCCTCCTCCCTCTTCATAAATAATCAATGCTGCCCGGCCTCCTGCTCGCTCAGCTGTCAGATTGCAGATCAGTCCTCTGTAGGCAGGTTATCTCTGAAAGAATCTCTCCTCCCTAATGTGTTGGAGCTGTGGTCTAGGGGTAACTCACCTGTCTAGAGACCTGACAGCCGTTCATTCTCCGGTTAGAATCCCCTGATGATAATTAAGTAGATGTCTTTTTTTTCCCATTATTGTATCATTTTTAAGGCTATGTTCACACACAGTATTTTTGCTCAGTATTTTGCAACCAAAACCAGAAGTGGATTGAGAACACAGAAAGGCTATGTTCACACACTGTTGAAATTGAGCAGATGGCCGTCATTTAATGGCAAATATCGGACATTGTTTTAAAAAAACAGTAATTATTTGCCATTAAATGACCATCCACTCAATTTCAACAGTGTGTGAACATAGCCTTTGTGTTTTCAATCCACTTCTGGTTTTGGTTGCAAAATACTGACCAAAATACTGAGCAAAAATACTGTGTGTGTGAACATAGCCTTAAAAATGATACCATAATGAGAAAAAAAAAGACCTCTATTTTATTTCCATCAGGGATTCAAACCAGAGAATGAACTGCTGTCAGGTCTCTAGACAGGTGAGTTACCCCTAGACCACAGCTCCAACACATTACAGAGGAAAGATTCTTTCAGACATAACCTGCCTACAGAGGACTGATCTGCAATCTGACAGCTGAGCGAGCAGGAGGCTGGGCAGCATTGATTATTCATGAAGAGGGAGGAGGATGCATGACAAGTGTGGCACGAACAACAGCTCTGTGACAGTAGGAGACATAAGATTGTACATAATCCGCTGCACGGAAAATTACCAAAAAGGCACCATGCTTACTGGGGGGGCTGCCAGCTACAGCACACTGTCACCGCCTTAGGTAGGGTCCGGGAGCTGACGGATTCCCTTTAACTGTGAGATTTTCTTTGTTGTGGCGCCGACTCACCCCCCTCTAGATGGGAAAAATCCTCAGCACAGAGTCCTCTCCGTCTCGCTCCTAAACACTCTCCCCCTCCCCTC
Organism: Dendropsophus ebraccatus; assembly: GCF_027789765.1. Lineage (NCBI taxonomy): Eukaryota > Metazoa > Chordata > Amphibia > Anura > Hylidae > Dendropsophus > Dendropsophus ebraccatus. The sequence goes on from NC_091468.1 coordinate 2,807,210, forward strand.
TGAGACAGCAGTCATGTGACCTCTGTCACTGTGTCTTTCTGCAGGAGCTCTAGTCCTTCCATGACAGAAAGCTGCCCCTATTGCCACCTCCCCAGTGAGGATCACTAGGAGTCACATTACTCTGGGACAGAGCTCTACCGTCATGGATGGGAAACCATACAGCTAGGATGACAAGTCAGAAAACAAACAGGTACTGGTGGTCGCCTCTTGCTGCTTACCGTGAAGGTTGGTTATATAAAGATCCTCCCATAGATGGTGTCCCGTTACCTATGACCTTGGGTGTTGTCACCTTTTACGCTCACTTTGTAGCATTCACTATGACGGTTTCTGGAGATTTCACTTTTACCGACCTAGTGAGATTTTTATTTTAGCTCTTGAAATGTAAAACTCTCCTGGACTGTCCCTCTAGTCACCGACTAAAGCACAGCAATCCTGTGGGGGACATGATTCCGCCTCATTTCCCCTGGACGTTAGCTTCCGGCTCCCGCTTTAACTATTTACAGGATTTTACTTTATATTAGAAGTCCCATGTTTTCTTTGAGCAGCTTATTATAGAGAGCCAGAATATGGCCGACACAGGTCCTAGAAAACACAACTGAAGTATCGAGCAATGGGAATAACACTTGTGGAAACCAATGGGAATAAGAGCAAGTTCTCATGCCGGAACGTTCCAATGAATCACCCCTGTCTGGCATGTAGAGCAGCCACGGACGGGCATAAGGGCACAGTGAGTGGCTAATGGACCTATGACCGGGTGGGTGCTCAGTGCTCCTCGGGGGTGTGGCCAGCACTGCATGCAGGAACTCTATGCCCGGCACCTCATGGGAGTATCCATTGGATTACACTAGCATACACCACTCGGCTAGACTTCATCACTGCAAACGTTACGGCATCGGGAGGAAATCACTGTGCATCGTGGGGATGTTTAGAAAGGCTTTGAGGCCATGCTTACAACTGAATGGGGTACGCCATGACTGGCACTGTATACGTTGCCCTCTCTATCTGGGACTTTATATAATCTTCCACTGCCTCTATATAATGATTAGCACAGTGAAGCAATGTCCTGGTCCCTGTTATAGTCGCCATTGAGGTAACACCTTGTTATGTGGCAGTAGATCCGTCACAGTGTGTAAGCTAGTACAGGTACTATGAGCCAGCCCGTGGCTAACGTGGAATGCTTTATATTACTACTATATATACTACTATATTACTTTTCAAGTTCTTACACTATAGTTAATATAGGTGCAATGCTTTGTATTCTCTTTGCTGCCACCTATGGTGGATGACATGTAAGTGTGTGAGATGTAGGTCACATGACCCTACCCACATAGGCTTCAAAGAGAATCACCAGAACGTTCTGTGGGACGAGTACTCAGATACAAGTTAACCTTAAGTTGCTTTGGTGGTTCATCAGTCGTCAGTCCATGGTAAAGTGACATCTCCTTAATCTGCCCCAAGGGGGAAAATTACCTAAAGCCCAAAGGGAGATAAAGGACCAATCGCCCTCCTGTAACTAATGGACTCCTAGGCAGATGGCCGGATGCAGTGTAACGTGACGTCCACACTGTAATACTTACCACCCTGCACCCTGCTATAGGGCATTGTAGTGCACAAAACCACAAGGAACACAAGTCTTCTAAACTGTCCACTTGCATGGGAGCCAAGAGTGAGGGCCCCATTGCAGAGTGTTTAACCCTCTAAGTGCTAGAGGAGCAAAACCAGTCTCAGTCACCCCTAGATTGTCCTAAATCTATAAAGGGGACTCCTACCTCCTCTCCTACACCGAGGGTAACATCTGAACCTTCTCTATGCCCTCACAGAGAAACCACCTCAGCAAAGTTACCGCTAGGGTTCACAATTGTGGCCACTAATATTTGTTCTTCCATCATGGGCACGCCAATCCTGCACCAAAGCACCACATCAACCGCAGTGCCCGGGTCATAGTGTGGTGTCCCACATGTCCCACAGTCCTCCATTGACATAGATTCTAGGGAGGTGTCGGGGTTCCTCTACAAAAAGGTCTTCTGCAACAACTAAAAGGTATAATAATAATGATGATGATGATGATGATCACTACTACAAATTATTCCCAATATTACAAGTCACCTTGGACTCCATTGACCTGCAGAGAAGCCGACCACCCGGAGACCTGCTGCAGCCCAATCTCCATAAAAACAGATCAATTATTTATGCAGCAACAAGGAGGCCTTGACGGATGGGATTGGAGCATCTGGAATATTCCGGCCCGTACCCAGAATGGAGCGGTTCCATCTGATCTCCGGATCAGTATCTGCTCGGGGTGACCGGCTTTATCATCGCAGCAATGGAAGGAAAATAAAGATGAAGTAATTGGACTATTTTAGGGCTTTGGCGCATCCGTAAGCGCGGAGGTTCCACAGATCAATTTCCTCTCGCTGCTTGTGCGCATAATTTCATTTCCGTTACCGTCCTACTGTCTATAAAGTAATTAAAATAAGAATAAATGAAGTATCGTCGGAGCGGCTCTCCCTGGAGGTGGTGGTTGTGCGGGAACCAGGTAAAACAAGACGCGGAGACGCGGATACTTTATACAGGGATGTTATATAAAGGGGCGGCGTCACCAATACACATCCCCCCCCAAGGTGTCTGTCTGCTTGATAATGAGTGTGGGAATCCCCCCCGGACCCCGCATTTCTGTATTATCTCTCGTATAACCCGGGTATAAAGCACAGAAGAGCGGCGACTCCTCCGATATCCCATATCTCACCACACTAACAATGAAAGGGAAAAGAAGATGGGACCAGCTCCAGGCGGCTTCTCCTTCCCTCGTCGTCTTACTGGTGTGGATGGAAAATTTCCAGACTAATCACATAACGCTATATATTTTATATATAACCCATTGTCACATAACTTTATTTCAGGACGAGACAGGACAGGTGAGGCCCGGAGCTGGTGCCGAGTGGCGGTGCCGGCCGCCAGTCAGCGTTACATCACCCTGAACACCTGTGCTGGTCGGCCGGGGGAGGCCCTAATCACCGCTCCTATATGACTGGTATATATTCCCAGTGATGGTAAGGAGAGGATGTGTTATAATGGAAGATATGGGGTGATGTGGGGGGGGGGATCTATGATGTATTTGAGTCAATTCCACCAAATTTATGTAAAGACTTTACAATTTCTTAGAATGTTGGACGCCCCACCCCCTCACTGTTCACTCCACCCACTTGTCAGTTTTCAGATTTGAAATGTCACAAATTGTGATGTGCAGCAATTTCCAACTGTCTTCCAGTACTTATCAGCTGCTGTATGTCCTGCAGGAAGTGGTGTATTCTCTCCAGTCTGACACAGAGCTCTCTGCTGCCACCTCTGTCCATGTCAGGAACTGTCCAGAGCAGCAGCAAATCCCCATAGAAAATTTGTATAACTTTCTGACACCAGTTGATCTGAAAAACATTTTTTTTCACCAGAGTACCCCTTTAATTATCTATGTATTATGTGGATGGCTCAATAGCAAGAGGCTGACAGAGCTGCAACATCCTAGGGGAAAGCCCTATCAACATAGATGTGTAGAAGCAGCTGGGAGGATATCATCTGGGCATTTAGCCTGATCAAGGACATACGGCTGCCTCACTTGTCGTGCACTGACTGGTATGGATGGTACATGGCTGGTATATATGGATGGATGGTATATGTATGGTATGTATGTATGTACGTATGGATGGTATATATGTATGGTACATGACTGGTATATATGGCTGGTATATATGTATGTATGGTATATGACTGGTATATATGTATGGATGGTATATGACTGGTATATATGGATGGATGGTATATGACTGGTATGGATGGTATATGACTGGTATATATGTATGTATGGTATATGACTGGTATATATGTATGGATGGTATATGACTGGTATATATGTATGGATGGTATATGACTGGAATATATGTATGGTATATGACTGGTATATATGTATGGATGGTATATGACTGGTATATATGTATGGATGGTATATGACTGGAATATATGTATGGTATATGACTGGTATATATGTATGGATGGTATATGACTGGTATATATGGATTGATGGTATATGACTGGTATATATGTATGTATGGTATATGACTGGAATATATGTATGGTATATGACTGGTATATATGAATGGATGGTATATGACTGGTATATATATGTATGGTATATGGCTGGTATATATGTATCGATGGTATATGACTGGTGTATATGGATGGATGGTATATGACTGGTATATATGTATGGTAAATGACTGGTATGGATGGTATATTACTGGTATATATGTATCGATGGTATATGACTGGTATACATGTATAGTACATGACTGGTATACGTGTATGGTATATGGCTGGTATATATGTATCGATGGTATATGACTGGTATATATGGTTGGATGGTGTATATATATATATGTATGTATGGTACATGACTGGTATATATGTATGGATGGTATATGGCTGGTATATATGTATGGATGGTACATGACTGGTATATATGTATGGATGGTACATGACTGGTATATATGGATGGATGGTATATGACTGGTATATATGGATGGATGGTATATGACTGGTATATATGGATGGGTGGTATATGACTGGTATGGATGGTATATGACTGGTATATATGTATTGTATATGGCTGGTATATATGTATGGTATATGGCTGGTATATATGTATTGATGGTGTATGACTGGTATATATATGTATGTATGGTATATGACTGGTATGGATGGTATATGACTGGTATATATGGATGGATGGTATATGACTGGTATATATATGTATGGTATATGGCTGGTATATATGTATGGATGGTATATGACTGGTATATATGTATGGATGGTATATGACTGGTATATATGTATGGATGGTATATGACTGGTATATATGTATGGATGGTATATGACTGGTATATATGTATGGATGGTATATGACTGGTATAAATGTATGGATGGTATATGACTGGTATATATGGATGGATGGTATATGACTGGTATGGATGGTATATGACTGGTATATATGGATTGATGGTATATGACTGGTATATATGTATGGATGGTATATGACTGGTATATATGGATGGTATATGACTGGTATATATGGATGGTATATGGCTGGTATATATGTATGGATGGTATATGACTGGTATGGATGGTATATGACTGGTATATATGTATGGATGGTATATGACTGGTATATATGTATGGTATATGGCTGGTATATATGTATCGATGGTATATGACTGGTGTATGTATGTGTATATATATATATATACATATACACATAGAGCTGCAGCATTGTACAAGCAGAGTCAGTTTAGCAGAAGGAGACGATAATTATTCTTCATGATTCACAATCTAAAAGTCAGATGAATTACGGAAGAAAAGGCCGTGCTGGCGACCCATTTTGGCGACCGTGGGTGGCTGTTTTGGTAACTGTCTGGTTGGATCATAGGTTCCGGGGCCGGGGGTTTTCTAAAATAAGAAGAGAAAGAGAATGTGAGTGAAGTGATCCGCGAAGCGTCTGAGAAAGCAGCGAGATGGAGAAGATGCGGCTGATCCCAGAGATGGCGGGACGCAGAGGATTAGTCCCCATGATGGAACCCATTGTCTCCTCTCTGGCTTTTAAGGTTTTGCTGGCGGCCTTCGCCTTACGGACTGCGCTTCCACCAGCAGAGGCCCCTCCATTATGTTATATAACCCTGACTTCTCACTATCTGTCTCTTCTCCTCCAGTTCATAGTAAAAATGATTTATTACAATGATTTTAAGTGACAGGAGGATGCAGCCCGATCTGCGGGCAGCGTGTTATAGGGAGCCGGTCATGGACAGTCTGTAGGAAAAGCTCCAGGATAAATTGTCATTCATTCCTGTAAATCTCTGCTCATTCTGGGCTAAGTAGTCAAGTGGGCGGTCCTAATCAGCAACCGACAGCAATGTGTGTAAGTGTGCAGCTGTCAGTCACTGTATAGGACCGCCCCCATGACTATTAAGCCCAAAATGTGCAGAGATTTACATAAAAAAATTAGTCAAACTTCCCCTTCAAGCTGTATGTCAGGTGCTGCCCGCAGATCAGGCTGTATTATCAATGTGACGGGAAAATAAATAGCACGGTACACATCACCTCTACATACATAGCGCCTCCCATCCTCCTCCTCCTCCGCCATGGTGAGGACCCCTGTAAGCTCAGGCCAGTCCCTAGAGTCCATACATTATAGGGTGGGTCACAAACAATACAATCACATTTTATTACGTTATAAATATTGAGCAAATCTAAGAGACAGACCCATAAAACTAAATTCTCAACAGCAGCAGGGACACCTGTCAAAAACTGTGTAGGTACCCTGCAGGAAGTGGTGTATTCTTCCAGTACTTATCAGATGCTGTATGTTCTGCAGGAAGTGGTGTATTCTCTCCAGTCTTCCAGTATTAATCAGCTGCTGTATGTCCTGCAGGAAGTGGTATATTCTCTCCAGTCTGACACAGTGCTCTCTGCTGCCACCTCTGTCCATGTCAGGAACTGTCCAGAGCAGCAGCAAATCCCCATAGAAACCCTCCCCTGCTCTGGACAGTTCCTGACATGGACAGAGGTGGCGGCAGAGAGCAGTGTGTCAGACTGGAGAGAATAAATCACTTCCTGCAGGACATACAGCAGCCGATAAGTACTGGAAGAGTGAAGAATACACCACCACTGACAGGCCATACAGCAGACTGTTTTTTGTTTTCTAAAGTGCAACCTTAAAGTCCACTCTCTGTAGAATGGAACAATAGAATGTATCCTCCTTCCCAGTGACTGTGAGGAGATGTTGCACTCCTGTTTACCTTACACCTCCTATAATAATAGCGCTATGTATTACGAGGACGTTACAGAGACCTCTGCCCCCCGGCCTGTCACTCCCCATTACTGGGAACATTTCCCTGACTCTTGTGACACATGAGAAGTGGAAGCGCAGCTAATGATCCCCAGGAGAGTGAGTCACAGAGGGAGAAGACTATATTTGGCTCTGTCTCTCGTTCTCGCTCAATGTATTATGTACTATGTAATAACAAGTAATACTCAGGGCAACCGAGCCGCCACCACCGCCTGGAAATACATTCCCTCTGAGAACTCCAGCTCCACGGCCGACAGCGCTGGAGAAGATCAGAGAGAGAATAAAAATAGTCGCTCTCCCTCCTCCGGATAATGTGATAAAGCGGAGACTGGTGGCCACGTTACGTCTCCTCTCTCTCTATAGTGGCAGCGTTACGTCTCCTCTCTCTGTCTATAGTGGCCGCGTTACGTCTCCTCTCTGTCTATAGTGGCCACGTTACGTCTCCTCTGTGTCTATAGTGGCAGCGTTACGTCTCCTCTCTGTCTATAGTGGCCGCGTTACGTCTCCTCTCTCTGTCTATAGTGGCCGCGTTACGTCTCCTCTCTGTCTATAGTGGCAGCGTTACGACTCCTCTCTCTCTATAGTGGCAGCGTTACGTCTCCTCTGTGTCTATAGTGACAGCGTTACGTCTCCTCTCTGTCTATAGTGGCCACGTTACGTCTCCTCTGTGTCTATAGTGACAGCGTTACGTCTCCTCTCTGTCTATAGTGGCCACGTTACGTCTCCTCTCTGTGTCTATAGTGGCAGCGTTACGTCTCCTCTCTGTGTCTATAATGGCAGCGTTACGTCTCCTCTCTGTCTATAGTGGCAGCGTTACGTCTCCTCTCTGTGTCTATAGTGGCAGCGTTACGTCTCCTCTCTGTGTCTATAGTGGCCGCGTTACGTCTCCTCTCTGTGTCTATAGTGGCCGTGTTACGTCTCCTCTCTGTGTCTATAGTGACAGCGTTACGTCTCCTCTCTGTGTCTATAGTGACAGCGTTACGTCTCCTCTCTGTGTCTATAGTGGCCGTGTTACGTCTCCTCTCTGTGTCTATAGTGACAGCGTTACGTCTCCTCTCTGTGTCTATAGTGACAGCGTTACGTCTCCTCTCTGTGTCTATAGTGACAGCGTTACGTCTCCTCTCTGTCTATAGTGACAGCGTTACGTCTCCTCTCTGTGTCTATAGTGGCAGCGTTACGTCTCCTCTCTGTGTCTATAGTGGCCGCGTTACGTCTCCTCTCTGTGTCTATAGTGGCCGCGTTACGTCTCCTCTCTGTGTCTATAGTGGCAGCGTTACGTCTCCTCTCTGTCTATAGTGACAGCGTTACGTCTCCTCTCTGTGTCTATAGTGGCAGCGTTACGTCTCCTCTCTGTCTATAGTGACAGCGTTACGTCTCCTCTCTGTGTCTATAGTGACAGCGTTACGTCTCCTCTCTGTCTATAGTGACAGCGTTACGTCTCCTCTCTGTCTATAGTGACAGCGTTACGTCCCCTCTCTGTCTATAGCGACCACGTTACGTCTCCTCTCTGTCTATAGTGGCTGCGTTACGTCTCCTCTCTGTCTATAGTGGCAGCGTTACGTCTCCTCTCTCTGTCTATAGTGACAGCGTTACGTCTCCTCTCTCTGTGTCTATAGTGGCCGCGTTACTTCTCCTCTCTGTGTCTATAGTGGCCGCGTTACGTCTCCTCTCTGTGTCTATAGTGGCCGCGTTACGTCTCCTCTCTGTCTATAGTGACAGCGTTACTTCTCCTCTCTGTCTATAGTGACAGCGTTACTTCTCCTCTCTGTCTATAGTGACAGCGTTACGTCTCCTCTCTGTGTCTATAGTGGCCGCGTTACGTCTCCTCTCTGTGTCTATAGTGACAGCGTTACGTCTCCTCTGTGTCTATAGTGGCCGCGTTATGTCTCCTCTCTGTGTCTATAGTGACAGCGTTACGTCCCCTCTCTGTGTCTATAGTGGCAGCGTTACGTCTCCTCTCTGTCTATAGTGGCAGCGTTACGTCTCCTCTCTGTGTCTATAGTGACAGCGTTACGTCTCCTCTCTGTCTATAGTGACAGCGTTACGTCTCCTCTCTGTCTATAGTGACAGCGTTACGTCTCCTGTCTGTCTATAGTCACAGCGTTACGTCTCCTCTCTCTGTCTATAGTGGCCGCGTTACGTCTCCTCTCTGTGTCTATAGTGACAGCGTTACGTCTCCTCTCTGTGTCTATAGTGGCAGCGTTACGTCTCCTCTCTGTGTCTATAGTGGCCGCGTTACGTTTCCTCTCTGTCTATAGTGACATCGTTACATCTCCTCTCTGTGTATAGTGGCCGCGTTACGTCTCCTCTCTGTGTCTATAGTGACAGCGTTACGTCTCCTCTCTGTGTCTATAGTGGCCGCGTTACGTCTCCTCTCTGTGTCTATAGTGGCCGCGTCACGTCTCCTCTCTGTCTATAGTGGCCGCGTTACGTCTCCTCTCTGTTTCTATAGTGGCCATGTTACGTCTCCTCTCTGTCTATAGTGGCCGCGTTACGTCTCCTCTCTGTCTATAGTGACAGCGTTACGTCTCCTCTCTGTGTCTATAGTGGCCGCGTTACGTCTCCTCTCTGTCTATAGTGACAGCGTTACGTCTCCTCTCTGTGTCTATAGTGACAGCGTTACGTCTCCTCTCTGTGTCTATAGTGACAGCGTTACGTCTACTCTCTCTGTCTATAGTGACAGCGTTACGTCTCCTCTCTGTGTCTATAGTGACAGCGTTACGTCTACTCTCTCTGTCTATAGTGGCAGCGTTACGTCTCCTCTCTGTCTATAGTGACAGCGTTACGTCTCCTCTCTGTGTCTATAGTGACAGCGTTACGTCTCCTCTCTGTGTCTATAGTGACAGCGTTACGTCTACTCTCTCTGTCTATAGTGGCAGCGTTACGTCTCCTCTCTGTCTATAGTGACAGCATTACGTCTCCTCTCTGTGTCTATAGTGACAGCGTTACGTCTCCTCTCTGTGTCTATAGTGACAGCGTTACGTCTCCTCTCTGTGTCTATAGTGACAGCGTTACGTCTCCTCTCTATGTCTATAGTGGCCGCGTTACGTCTCCTCTCTGTGTCTATAGTGGCCGCGTCACGTCTCCTCTCTGTCTATAGTGGCCGCGTTACGTCTCCTCTCTGTGTCTATAGTGACAGCGTTACGTCTCCTCTCTATGTCTATAGTGGCCGCGTCACGTCTCCTCTCTGTCTATAGTGGCCGCGTTACGTCTCCTCTCTGTCTATAGTGGCCGCGTTACGTCTCCTCTCTGTGTCTATAGTGACAGCGTTACGTCTCCTCTCTCTGTCTATAGTGACAGCGTTACGTCTCCTCTCTGTCTATAGTGGCCGCGTTACGTCTCCTCTCTCTGTCTATAGTGACAGCGTTACGTCTCCTCTCTGTGTCTATAGTGGCCGCGTTACGTCTCCTCTGTGTCTATAGTGGCCGCGTTACGTCTCCTCTCTCTGTCTATAGTGACAGCGTTACGTCTCCTCTCTCTGTCTATAGTGACAGCGTTACGTCTCCTCTCTGTCTATAGTGGCCGCGTTACGTCTCCTCTCTCTGTCTATAGTGACAGCGTTACGTCTCCTCTCTGTGTGTATAGTGGCCGCGTTACGTCTCCTCTGTGTCTATAGTGGCAGCGTTACGTCTCCTCTCTGTCTATAGTGGCCGCGTTACGTCTCCTCTCTCTGTCTATAGTGACAGCGTTACGTCTCCTCTCTGTCTATAGTGGCCGCGTTATGTCTCCTCTCTCTGTCTATAGTGACAGCGTTACGTCTCCTCTCTCTGTCTATAGTGGCCACGTTATGTCTCCTCTCTGTGTCTATAGTGGCCGCGTTACGTCTCCTCTCTGTGTCTATAGTGGCCGCGTTACGTCTCCTCTCTCTGTCTATAGTGGCCGCGTTATGTCTCCTCTCTGTGTCTATAGTGGCCGCGTTACGTCTCCTCTCTGTGTCTATAGTGGCCGCGTTACGTCTCCTCTCTGTGTCTATAGTGGCCGCGTTACGTCTCCTCTCTGTCTATTGTGACAGCGTTACGTCTCCTCTCTGTCTATAGTGGCCGCGTTACGTCTCCTCTCTGTGTCTATAGTGGCCGCGTTACGTCTCCTCTCTGTCTATTGTGACAGCGTTACGTCTCCTCTCTGTCTATAGTGGCCACGTTACGTCTCCTCTCTGTGTCTATACTGGCCACGTTACGTCTCCTCTCTCTGTCTATAGTGACAGCGTTACGTCTCCTCTCTGTCTATAGTGGCCGCGTTACGTCTCCTCTCTGTGTCTATAGTGACAGCGTTACGTCTCCTCTCTGTGTCTATAGTGGCCGCGTCACGTCTCCTCTCTGTGTCTATAGTGGGAGGACAGCGTTTGGGGTCTTGAGGACCGGGTTCAGGAAATATTGTCCTTGACTCCTACATTGAGATCCGGGATGTCTCCATAGACAATAACACAATCGGTATAATGATGTCGCCTCAATAGTTTGAGGCAATTCTTAGTGTTCTATACATCATCACGATGTTGGCTTCTTGCCCTGGCCGTCCCAGTCTCCACCTTGTGTCCAGTAGAGAAAGAGCCTAGTTTATTATCAGAATATTTTTGATGTTTTTGAAGCTATTTTTGTTCCTATATATATACATATATATATATATATATGTGTGTGTGTGTATATACTTATGTTATTAAGCTTATCGCTGTCGTGAAGTCTACACCTTTCTCTTGTGCTCTCTGCCCAGAACACCCCGGTGATGTCTCCGCCTGTCAGATCGCACACGTTGCTGCGGGTTGTTGCTACGTTCTCAGACAGCTGAGGGATTACCATGTCGGCCTGTGCGCTGCCTGAATACCCATCCGCTAATGAGAAGGAACCTATTATGGCCGGAGTGATTCCATGGCGGCTTTCTAAGAGCTCCCAGCCTATGGCTTTTGGTAAGGGGGTCATCTTACTGAGTGGTCTATAGAGAACGCCACCCGGACCAGTCCTGCCGCGTCTCTACATAGGAGGCCGGTAGTTGTCTCTGTCTCTATGGACTTTCTCTCTAAAGGCTTCATGTTTATACCTTGTTACTGAACAAACATGAGGTCTGCGAGGCGGTGCATTCAGACGCTTATTCTTGTCATTGTTTTCTGTAGAAGTCGAATAGACCGGAGGGTTTTTACATTGCCTGTAATGAGCAGCACTTTAAGTTACAGTCACTGAAATGAGAGGCGGTGACCTATGACCTATACCCTGCCGGCTTTGTCTGTCACTATACACCTGCCAATTGTATCCAGCAAAGTGACCTGCACAAAGATGCTATAAAGAGGATGGGAACATGGTAAACCTTGTGTGTATATATATATATATGTCCAGTTAATCCTCAGCACGCCAGCATAGGTGGTAAAAAATGTGATTTATTCCATAAAGTACAAAAGATCCAAAAGATGCGACGTTTCGACCTCCTCACGAGGTCATTATCAAGCATCAAGGATGCTAGATAATGACATCGTGAGGAGGTCGAAACGTCGCATCTTTTGTATCTTTTGTACTTTATGGAATAAATCACATTTTTTACCACCTATGCTGGCGTGCTGAGGATTATCTGGACATATTTTTGGGGATCCCCAAGCCAGGGGACTGACTCCATATAGCACCCACCTCATGCAACTTTGGATGTGCGGCTCTCTCCTGTTTCTATATATATATATATATGTACTGCACACAATGAATCCTGTGCCGGTGGCGTCCATGAGATCTGTAATGACGTCATGGGATCTGCCACCAAGATCAGCAGATCCTTTTTAGATAGTGTGAGGTGTGAGGAGCGGCCTCCACGCATCCCACAGATCATCGATCAGATTGAGACATGGAGGATTTGGAGGCCGAGTCACCACCTTGATGTCTTTGCTTGTTCCTCAAACCCTTCCCCCTCAATGTCTGCAGAGTTATCGGGACAGTATCCTGATGGAGGAGAGCGCTGCTATTAGGGGGTCCCGCTGACAAGGAGGGAGAACTTGGTATGTACAATGGTAATATCCACATGATGGCAAGACACAAGGGGGACATTTATGATGACCGCCATACACATAAAATGGTCTTAAAGTGCCCCACCGGATTCACTGAGAGGTGCACACCACTGAACAACTCTGACCCGCACCTGCCCTATGGTGGATGCAGAAATCTAGGTTCCTGCCATGATTTAAGCCTGTGAGCAGCTGTAAATCAGGTGTGAGAGAAGGCCATGCATCCTCACCACTGCCCCCCCCCCCCCAGCCTGCCCATTGGGCGAGTGGGGGATACGGCAGACGTACACAAGAGAGAATGGACAAATCTGCACCTTCTCCCTGTGTACACCAGGAGCGCAACAATAGTAAATGTCCCCCAAGGTCTCTAGCAGAACGGTCCCCGCCATCTTTTCTCCTACCCATAGTGCATCCTGGTGCCATCTCTTGTGCAACTCACACGCACCGACCGTTCACATGAAGTTAAAGAAAAGATTGGTAAGAACAGGAGCCTTCATTCATTACTTCATCTCTGATCCAGTTCAGGTGCCCATTGTAGGCAATTTTGGCCGCCAGCAGCATGGGCACTATGACTGGTCTATGGCCAGATCCCTGTACACAGTGATCTGCCATGCCCTGTGTGATCTGCCATGCCCTGTGTGATCTGCCATGCCCTGTGTAATCTGCCATGCCCTATGTGATCTGCCATGCCCTATGTGATCTGCCATGCCCTATGTGATCTGCCATGCCCTGTGTGATCTGCCATGCCCTGTGTAATCTGCCATGCCCTATGTGATCTGCCATGCCCTATGTGATCTGCCATGCCCTATGTGATCTGCCATGCCCTATGTGATCTGCCATGCCATGTGTGATCTGTCATGCCCTATGTGATCTGCCATGCCCTGAGTAATCTGCCATGCCCTATGTGATCTGCCATGCCCTGTGTGATCTGCCATGCCCTGAGTAATCTGCCATGCCCTATGTGATCTGCCATGCCCTGTGTGATCTGCCATGCCCTGAGTAATCTGCCATGCCCTATGTGATCTGCCATGCCCTGTGTGATCTGCCATGCCCTATGTGATCTGCCATGCCCTGTGTGATCTGCCATGCCCTGTGTGATCTGCCATGCCCTATGTGATCTGCCATGCCCTGTGTAATCTGCCATGCCCTATGTGATCTGCCATGCCCTGTGTGATCTGCCATGCCCTATGTGATCTGCCATGCCCTGTGTGATCTGCCATGCCCTGTGTGATCTGCCATGCCCTATGTGATCTGCCATGCCCTGTGTGATCTGCCATGCCCTGTGTGATCTGCCATACCCTATGTGATCTGCCATGCCCTGTGTGATCTGCCATGCCCTATGTGATCTGCCATGCCCTGTGTGATCTGCCATGCCCTGTGTGATCTGCCATGCCCTATGTGATCTGCCATGCCCTATGTGATCTGCCATGCCCTATGTGATCTGCCATGCCCTGTGTGATCTGCCATGCCCTATGTGATCTGCCATGCCCTGTGTGATCTGCTATGCCCTATGTGATCTGCCATGACCTGTGTGATCTGCCATGCCCTATGTGATCTGCCATGCCCTGTGTGATCTGCCATGCCCTGTGTGATCTGCCATGCACTATGTGATCTGCCATGCCCTATGTGATCTGCCATGCCCTGTGTGATCTGCCATGCCCTATGTGATCTGCCATGCCCTGTGTGATCTGCCATGCCCTATGTGATCTGCCATGCCCTGTGTGATCTGCCATGCCCTGTGTGATCTGCCATGCCCTGTGTGATCTGCCATGCCCTATGTGATCTGCCATGCCCTGTGTGATCTGCCATGCCCTATGTGATCTGCCATGCCCTGTGTGATCTGCCATGACCTGTGTGATCTGCCACCATTCTATTATAACCAGCAAGAACATTTATTTCTTCTGTGGGACCAGGCCAGCCATTACTCCTCATGAGCACCAATGGGCCTAGGGGGGCGATCCCTATGGCGGTGATTTTCTGGTACTTCCTTGGATCACATATGCACTAAGTATTAAATTAAAGCAGCACCCCACAAGTAGTGTTGATTGAATTTGCCGCACTGTTTGGGTGCCTATAGCAGTATCCTTGTTTACCAGGACTCCCTAGGGTGGGAACCAACTTCTACAGAGACCGGGAGTCAAATTCAGAGCCTTCGGGTTTGGAAAATGTTGCTAAACCTAAACAGTTTGGCAAGTTCACTTAATATCACCCACAAGACCGACCCAGCCTTCTCACCATTTGGGCCTTATCATGGTTGTACAGATTCTTAAGCTTTTCTCAGCTTCAAGAACTGACTGATCATTTGCTGCCTAATCCTTCCCAGCCCATTGGCACCATTGGCATGAGCGAGCCAACGTTATTTACTTCACCTGTCTCCAAAGCAGCAAATCTGGTGGGGCGTTCCCAGTATGTAGTGGTAAATAGTGACTTAAAGTGCTCCAAGGAGGGACAAATGGTGAATCGGTAACAGGGCTATGGTTGTCCCTTGCTGAAAGCGTCCAAGCCGGTAAATTACTGATATTGCTGGCTATGATAGAAAGGTGTCAGAAGTAGAGCAAATATCAAGAATGCTCGGGCTCGAACTTAGCTCAACTCCAATGAGAACCCACAGATCACCTAGGATAGACGTTCAGTGTGTGCAATACAAATAAAAGCATAATTACTATTTATATTTACACCATGTGGATGGCTGGGTGTGCACATAGATAGACATGACAGCAGGATGCACTATGGGAGGAAGAGTGGCGGAGCCAGCGTGAAGCTTTGGTGGGATCCCCTAATGGCAGTGCTCTCTGTTAGCAGGATAACGCCCGAGCACATTGCCAAAACTGACCAGAAAGGAGGAATATGACAAAGAGATGAAGACAATGACCCCAAACATCCCAGACCTCAATCCGATCGATCATCTATGGCAGTGCTCCTCAAACTGTGGGGCGGGCTTCACCAGTGAGGCGCCCCCTAGTTGTTGGTGAGGCCCCCCCTAGTTGTTGGTGAGGCCCCCCCTAGTTGTTGGTGAGGCCCCCCTAGTTGTTGGTGAGGCCCCCCCTAGTTGTTGGTGAGGCCCCCCCTAGTTGTTGGTGAGGCGCCCCCTAGTTGTTGGTGAGGCCCCCCCTAGTTGTTGGTGAGGCCCCCCCTAGTTGTTGGTGAGGCGCCCCCTAGTTGTTGGTGAGGCGCCCCCTAGCCAGAATTCACAAAAGTGACTATAAGCTGCACAGTTCTTTCCCTAAATGCAACAATCTCTGGTTAAGGAACATTATTGACTTATTTTGTGCTTATTTAATGTTATACAGAGGTTAGGAGACACATGGAGGGTAAACTGAGCAATAGCTTTTTATCTTTGTATGGACTCCTATCACAGATGGTGAGGCCCGGCATCCTCTTGGTCAGTCTGGTGAGGCCCAGCATCCTCTTGGTCAGTCTGGTGAGGCCCAGCATCCTCTTGGTCAGTCTGGTGAGGCCCCGGGAATCCTCTTGGTCAGTCTGGTGAGGCCCAGCATCCTCCTGGTCAATCTGGTGAGGCCCCAGCATCCTCTTGGTCAGTCTGGTGAGGCCCAGCATCCTCCTGGTCAGTGTGGTGAGGATCCGGCATCTTCTTGGTCAGTCTGGTGAGGCCCAGCATCCTCCTGGTCAATCTGGAGAGGCCCCGGTATCCTCTTGGTCAGTCTGGTGAGGCCCAGCATCCTCTTGGTCAGTCTGGTGAGGCCCAGCATCCTCTTGGTCAGTCTGGTGAGGCCCAGCATCCTCCTGGTCAATCTGGTGAGGCCCCGGCATCTTCTTGGTCAGTCTGGTGAGGCCCAGCATCCTCTTGGTCAATCTGGTGAGGCCCAGGCCCCCTCTTGGTCAGTCTGGTGAGGCCCAGGCATCCTCTTGGTCAGTCTGGTGAGGCCCAGGCATCCTCTTGGTCAGTCTGGTGAGGCCCAGCTGGGTAGGCATCCTCTTGGTCAGTCTGGTGAGGCCCAGCATCCTCTTGGTCAGTCTGGTGAGGCCCAGCATCCTCTTGGTCAGTCTGGGGAGGCCCAGCATCTTCTTGGTCAGTCTGGGGAGGCCCAGCATCTTCTTGGTCAGTCTGGTGAGGCCCAGCATCCTCTTGGTCAGTCTGGTGAGGCCCAGGCACCCTCTTGGTCAGTCTGGGGAGGCCCAGCATACTCTTGGTCAGTCTGGAGAGGCCCAGGCATTCTCTTGGTCAGTCTGGTGAGGCCCAGGCATCCTCTTGGTCAGTCTGGTGAGGCCCAGCATCCTCTTGGTAAGTCTGGTGAGGCCCAGCATCCTCTTGGTCAGTCTGGTGAGGCCCAGGCATCATTTAGTCTATTAGGTGAGGCTCCAATAGAAAAAGTTTGAGAAGCACTGCTCTATGGAATATGTTGGAGAAATCCCATCCATGGAGGCTCACTGCACAGGATTTACTGCCGATGCCTTGATGCCAGATACTAGAGGAGTCCAGGCCTTGGTGGGTGACAGTACGCCTCCATATGGCGGCACTTACAGAATATTGGGCAGGGCGGAGGTTGCTATGACTGATCGGTCTATATTACGGGGGCCATGAAAAAAGCTTTCACCTCCGCTGCCAAATCCTTCTAGAACAATAGCGGCCCCGGGCTCACTTCCCACAATTCCCCTCACCAGACCTTCCCTGCCAATAAAGTCGACCTATGATTAAAACCGAAGCAAATAAATGTTTCCAGTCCTCACTTTCCCGTTTCACGCGCCGCGTTATAATTAGTGTTTTTGCTTTGACTGTATCACATTATAACGTTACACGTCCGAGGTTTCATTGTTATTGTCTGTAGGATTGTTTCATATGTAACATTAAGTACCAGCCAGCGACAGGTTAATCAGCCCGTAATTAACCCACTAATGACCCTGGCGATGGTTGTAATTAACCCACTAATGACCCAGGTCTACAGGCCGTGGTTATAGCTGCGAGGAAGCATTGGATGCGGCACCTTTGTTTGGCCTCCATTGAATGTCGCACAATGCGCCGCGGGGGGAGGCGCGGCGCTGATGTGCTGCCATTAGTTATATTGTATAAATAGATGCGTTCGTACTCGATGGGCCACAGCCCTGGTCCAAGCGGCTGCTGCACCCGTCCCTTCTCCTCTGTCACTTATGGGGCGGTGGTTCAGCTTTGCTGTTTGCAGGTTGATAAGATCTGAGTTATTATTACGCCCTGTCCCCACTTTCCCCCTAATGTTGTCTCCAGTTTGGGTGGGGTTTTGAAACTCAGTTCCATTGAAGTAAATAGAGCTTAATTGCAAACTGCACCTGAACTGAAGGTAGGGGGAAAAGTGGCCATGTTTTTGTAGCGCTGGATAACCCCTTTAAGTCACAGCATTGTGGGGCAGAGAGTTTCATAGTATTGGATAGAAGGTAAGAACTAAAGGAGCTGTCAAGCAAATTAAAAATGTTATAAACTTTGTTATGAAATTCGGATACTCCCCTGCCCATCACACAGCCGGGTGCTCAGCCAATCAATGGTCACAGCAGGGACCCGCCTCAGCCAGTGATTGGAGGAGCAGGCATTTCCTGTGTGTCAGGACACAAACATGAAGCTGTGCGCAGCAGGGATCTGGTCCCTGTCAGAACGGATCGGGCAGGAGGGTATGCCTTACTATTCATTTTTTAGGGGCCCTGAACTCTTTCTGCAGACAGAAGAGCACTGGACCCTGAAGCCCCCTCTGCCGCATAGAGAAACCCCAGGATTCCAGATGACACATGGCGGGGGAGCCCAGGGGCCACACATTAGGCCTCAGATAACTCTGGCTCCTCAGCAAATACTGATCATTACTGATGACTGCGCTGCTAAAAAAATAGTTGACAAGTAACCGTCATGTTGTCTGCAAATAAGAAATAACAGGAGGCGGAATCATAAGATTACAGGGGAACGAGAGTCAAAATGATTCACGTGAAGTAACCGGAGGCAATCATATAAGAGCGTGTGCGGCTGAGGCCGTCAGGAGAGCCCTTCATCTTTATGAGACCGCAACTTGTTTGATTGTCGCAGACAGAGGAAACGTGTAATTTGCAGCTGCTCTAATGGCTTAGCACCCGATCATAAAACAGCTGTCAGTCCCCAGCAAGGCCGCTATGGAAGCCAGGCCGGACAGCTTGGCCGCCCACCAAGTGCACCTCCTCAGATCCCAGCGACTGCCAGTCACATCGCTATAGAAGTTACCCAGCTTCATCTGAACAACGCACGGACGTTCCCCTTGTCATTTATTAGATGGGGGTCGGCCATTCAGGGGCCTCATTTATATCCCAGTGCAGGATCTGATGCAGAGAGTGAACAAGCAGGGAATGCTGAGAGATTTCAGCTCTGAAACCTCTGAGAGTGAACAAGCAGGGGATGCTGGGAGATTTCAGCTCCGAGACATCTGAGAGAGTGAACAAGCAGGGGATGCTGGGAGATTTCAGCTCCGAGACATCTGAGAGAGTGAACAAGCAGGGGATACTGGGAGATTTCAGCTCTGAACCCTATGAGAGTGAACAAGCAGGGGATGCTGGGAGATTTCAGCTCCGAGACATCTGAGAGAGTGAACAAGCAGGGGATGCTGGGAGATTTCAGCTCTGAACCCTCTGACAGTGAATAAGCAGGGAATGCTGGGAGACTGCAGCTGCTGTACTGTCCCATCGGCAGCTGTGGCTGTATCTCACCTGTATATAGTAACGTAATGCAATGTCATTTATACGGCTAAGGGTATGTTCGCATTTTGTTTTTGGCCCCACGTCGGGCTACACGTCAGGAATCAGTGAAAACAGGATGCTGACGTGCAGCCCGGCGTGCAGCCGACGGCCATATTAAATTGAATAAACAGGACGGAGTCATTATGTGACTATGTTCTGCTTATTTGCCGGACGTACACGGCTTTTGAGCAGCATCTGGTCGGCCACCCTTTCGAGTCTTGCACATAAGCCGTGTACGTCCGGCAAATGAGCAGAACGTAGTCACATAATGACTCCGTCCTGTTTATTTATTTCAATGTGGCCGTCATATGGCCGTCGGCCGCACACCAGACTGCACGTCAGCATCCTTTTTTCACTGACTCACGATGTGCGGCCAAAACGAAATGTGAAGATAAAGTTTTATTTGCAGTAATTGTAGGTGTAAACGATTTTCTTGGGACTCACGCTGTACGCCGGGCGGAATCTGGGAACGCTGGATCTGAAGCTCGATGAAATGCTCGGTAAGGGGGTGGTCTTCAGATTGTAGTCGCCAGGGCCAGGACCTTCTCGCTAGAAAACAAAGACAATTGTCAGGAAGCCACCAAGGAGGTCAGATGTAATACAATGCTGTCTCACCCTCGCATAGACTAACATGGGGGATTACTGGAGCCGGGGGCACAATCTGGAACTGACACACCCTGTAAGCCCGGGGCAGCAGGACATGTACCTCACCCGCGGGTGTCCACCTTCTACAACAGGTGCTCTATGGAGGGCAGCAGATGTGTGTCCAACCCAGGTAACCAAAACCAGGAGTGGATGGCCGCCATATAACGGTCAATAACGGCCATTATTTCAATATAACAGCCGTTGTTTTAAAATAACAGCAAATATTTGCCATTATATGACGGCCATACACTCAATTACAACATTGTGTGAACAGATCCTTTCTGTGTTTTCAATCCACTCCTGGTTTTGGTTGCAATACGAGGACCACAATACTGACTGAAATATACGTAGTGTGAACCCAGCCTCAAGCCGCAGAAATATATCTCTCTAAGAACAATGGGGTTGGGTGTGAGTGGTGGGTATGGCTGACAAAAAAATAAAGTGTATAGGGGCCTTAAGATTAAATGGTCACTAGAGTGCTTCTTTATCTTGTTACGGTGCCTCTCAAACCTACCGGTCCACTTATTCTGTAAAGATGCCAATAGAACTTGTACTAAAGCGGCCAAACCTTGATTGTTCAGCTGAAAGTGTCAGCTGTATGGCAGCCCCTCGACTGTCACTGGAGAGAAGGGGCAGGTGTGCAGGACCTTTGCTACATGACCCTTTTGTTCTCTGAGGGATAAGCCAGAACAGCCTGGCTATGGTTTACCCCTCCTCTCCCCATGTGCCTGGTGAGGCTGGGAGAGAAAAATATCATCTGACGGGCATTAAATATGTAAGGCCTCCTCTAAACCTGGATAGATAGGCCCCTCCAAGGGCCTGATGGCAGCCATTCCCAGACTCTTCAGTTGGAGTCTGGGACATCCACAGAAGATCTGGTGCCGTATCATGTAAACCTCTGCTCATCTTAGGGGTCCTGTGCCAAGCCCCAAACAGTGACAGCTGTATCTCTATGCCTGCAGGGAAGGCTGCCAATCACCAAATAGAACCGCCCACTGGACTCCAGAGCCCAGAACAAAGAGAAGTCAGTAAGAGACTATATAAAATGAAACGTCAATCTGCTCAGCTCATCCGGCTCTTTAAACTGAAGCTAGCCGATCGAGGCGCTCAGTCAATAGAACAGGCTCCCTTTAAGAAGTCCCCTGAAATGGAGGGTATTGGCCCCACCACTGTCCTGCCAGGATCGTCCCACCACCGCCCTGCCGGGATCGTCCCACCACCGTCCTGCCGGGATCGTCCCACCACCGTCCTGTCGGGATCGTCCCACCACCGTCCTGCCTGGATCGTCCCACCACCGTCCTGCCGGGATCGTCCCACCACTGCCCTGCTGGTATCGTCCCACCACCGTCGTGCCTGGATTGTCCCCCCACCGTCCTGCCTGGATCGGTCCACCACCGTCCTGCCTGGATCGTCCCACCACTCTCCTGCCGGGATCGTCCCACCACCGTCCTGCCGGGATCGTCCCACCACCGTCTTGCCGGGATCGTCCCACCACCGTCCTGCCCGGATCGTCCCACCACCTTCCTGCCGGGATCGTCCCACCACCGTCCTGCCGGGATCGTCCCACCACCGTCCTGCCGGGATCGTCCCACCACCGTCCTGCCTGGATCGTCCCACCACCGTCCTGCCGGGATCGTCCCACCACCGTCCTGCCTGGATCGTCCCACCACCGTCCTGCCGGGATCGTCCCACCACCGTCTTGCCGGGATCGTTCCACCACCGTCTTGCCGGGATCGTTCCACCACCGTCCTGCCCGGATCGTCCCACCACCTTCCTGCCGGCATTGTCCCACCATCGTCCTGCCGGGATCGTCCCACCACCGTCCTGTCGGGATCGTCCCACCACCGTCCTGCCGGGATCGTCCCACCACCGTCCTGCCTGGATCGTCCCACCACCGTCCTGTCGGGATCGTCCCACCACCGTCCTGCCGGGATCGTCCCACCACCGTTCTGCCGGGATCGTCCCACCACCATCCTGCCTGGATCGTCCCACCACTGCCCTGCCGGGATCGTCCCACCACCGCCCTGCCGGGATCGTCCCACCACCGTCCTGCCGGGATCGTCCCACCACCGTCCTGCCGGGATCGTCCCACCACCGTCCTGCCGGGATCGTCCCACCACCGTCTTGCCGGGATCGTCCCACCACCGTCCTTCCGGGATCGTCCCACCACCGTCTTGCCGGGATCGTCCCACCACCGTCTTGCCGGGATCGTCCCACCACCGCCCTGCCGGGATCGTCCCACCACCGTCCTGCCTGGATCGTCCCACCACTGCCCTGCCGGGATCGGCCCACCACCGTCCTGCCGGGATCGTCCCACCACCGTCTTGCCGGGATCGTCCCACCACAGTCCTGCCAGGATCGTCCCACCACCGTCCTGCCTGGATCGTCCCACCACAGTCCTGCCAGGATCGTCCCACCACCGTCCTGCCGGGATCATCCCACCACTGCCCTGCTGGGATCGTTTATGGAATACAAGGATTTCTTTTCCCAGTTTTTTATTAGTTGTGGATTCATATGCTATTTTTTCACTGCCAAGTTGAGAGTGATACACATTGTACCGAATGTAATAGCTGTTAAAGACCAACAAATTACCCAGCGACATTAACACATCATCCAGATCTGAGGAAGATTTATCAATGTTCCTCACAAATTCTCATTATTTAACCTCTTAAGGACAAAACTATTTTGGGCCTTGAGGACTCATTCAGTCATTCTGGTTGTACGAGGGCTCGTTTTTGCAGGGATAATTTTGGCTGCTATTTATGCACTGAAATGTATTTCTATATATGAGGGGATACAACAAAGGAAACAATTTAGCAACTTTTGCACAATAACAAACAAATCCCCATATTCTGAGCATCATAACGTTTTATATTTTCATCAAGGTGGCTGGTCAAAGGCTTGTTTTTTGCCGGGGCAAACGGTAATCTTCTTGGATAGCATTTGGGTTACATATGACTTTATGGACGGACAATAAGCTGACGGACGGATACGTCAATGTAAAGAACTCTCTGCTGAAATCATCTACGTCTTTGGTTTCCCTGAACGCCACCACAAAGAAAATAGATAGGAATCCCATTAAACTGTATAGATGTAAGGTCCTCCAGGGTCAGAGATGCTCTTTGTACCCACTCTCCACTCTGGCCAATACATAAGGGTCCTAATAGAGACCCCCTATAGTAACTCAGAGTTCCTTCTAAAGTACACAGCCTCTTTAAGGAACACTCTGGTAAAACTGGGTGTATTATTCAATTGTTGTTCCATCTTTCTTCATACATTGTAGCATGGACACTTCCCGTTTCCACACAATCCTCATGTAGTTTAGCTGTTTCCATGGTTCATTATATGAGATTCAGATCAAGTCTTCCCCAGATCTCGGCTCCACTACTGAACTCGTGGCACTTCACCGGCGAGGCGTTCTAGCCTCATAATAATTCACCTGTTTATACCAGTCCCGTTAATAAGTGCAAAGTTCTCGCTGTGTCCATAGTATCCAGCATGTCACCGCACTGCTGTGCTAGACAACACGGAAGTCCTCGTTCGTTGCTGAGCAACAATTCAGGAAGGAACAAATTCCATTATGTGTCGAAGCAAATGAGGAAAACAAGCCAGCGACTTATCAGGCCATACACATCCTTATCGGCTAATGTACAGCCACAAGATTGTAATATAGCAGGTTATTCAGAATGGAAACTGGACATGACCATGTAACAGATCTGAAATCATGATCACGTTGTTTAGACCTCTTCTCCTCTGGTCACCATCAAATACACCCTCTTGTCTGGTGGTCATAGAGCAGGGGGGGGTTTCTGCCAACTACTGAGCTTCTCAATGGACCAATGAACAGGTTCCTTCCCTGGCAACAATTGAACAGAGTTCTTCTCTGAAGACCATTGAGCAGGGCTCCTCTCTGAAGACCATTGAGCAGGACTCCTCTCTGAAGACCATTGAGCAGGGCTCCTCTCTGAACACCATTGAGCAGGGCTCCTCTCTGAAGACCATTGAGCAGGGCTCCTCTCTGAAGACCATTGAGCAGGGCTCCTCTCTGAAGACCATTGAGCAGGGCTCCTCTCTGAAGACCATTGAGCAGGGCTCCTCTCTGAAGACCATTGAGCAGGGCTCCTCTCTGAAGACCATTGAGCAGGGCTCCTCTCTGAAGACCATTGAGCAGGACTCCTCTCTGAACACCATTGAGCAGGGCTCCTCTCTGAAGACCATTGAACAGGGCTCCTCTCTGAAGACCATTGAGCAGGGCTCCTCTCTGAAGACCATTGAGCAGGGCTCCTCTCTGAAGACCATTGAGCAGGGCTTTCCTGAAGACCGTTGAGCAGGGCCCCTCTCTGAAGACCATTGAGCAGGGCTCCTCTCTGAAGACCATTGAGCAGGACTTTCCTGAAGACCGTTGAGCAGGGCTCCTCTCTGAAGACCATTGAGCAGGACTTTCCTGAAGACCGTTGAGCAGGGTTCCTCTCTGAAGACCATTGAGCAGGACTTTCCTGAAGACCGTTGAGCAGGGCTCCTCTCTGAAGACCATTGAGCAGGGCTTGCCTGAAGACCGTTGAGCAGGGCTCCTCTCTTAAGACCATTGAGCAGGGCTCCTCTCTGAAGACCATTGAGCAGGACTTTCCTGAAGACCGTTGAGCAGGGCTCCTCTCTGAAGACCATTGAGCAGGGCTCCTCTCTGAAGACCGTTGAGCAGGGCTCTTCTCTGAAGACCATTGAGCAGGGCTTTCCTGAAGACCGTTGAGCAGGGCTCCTCTCTGAAGACCATTGAGCAGGGCTCCTCTCTGAAGACCATTGAGCAGGGCTTTCCTGAAGACCGTTGAGCAGGGCTCTTCTCTACACACCCTGCGGGACTTTTCTCTGTTGACCATAGAACAGGACCTTTTCCTGGTAACCATTGGTCAGAGTTTTTCTATAGTGACTACTTGACACAGCTGTTTTCTTGTGACCATTGAGCAGGGCTCTTCTGACCATTGGGTGGTTCTCTTCTCTCTTCTGGGGAATAACAACCAGGAACCGAGATTCACAAACGTCACAAACCGAGATTCATTATGAACTTTGCAAAAATTTTGGTTAGATACTGAACCGAATTTTTTAAAGAGTTCAGTATGAGTTTGTAAAGATGGCGGCTGCAGACTTTAATCAACATAAAAAAAGCAAACAAGAGCCTGTGCTTGCCTGTCCGTGCTCCTCCAGTGTCCTCCTCCAGGTTTCCGGTACCCCCTACTGATGCATCACAGTATATGCCAAGTCCTTCCTTCCCCAGCTTTCCGCTTCTTTTGTGTATATTTATTGATTACAGCATGCTTTGATTTCAATGTTGCCATTGGAAACAAAAAACAGCAACACTGGAACGAAAACATGCTGTCATAAGTAAATTACTCAAGCATGCAGCATTTGATTACCGGTGGCTGAAGAAGTTGGATGCAGCCCCAAGGCTGGATACAGCCATAAGACATAGGCCATATCCACCAGGGCTGCCTCGGACTGCGTCCAACTTCTGCAGATCCAAATGTCGCACGCTCGGGTTCGGGTGAACTCATGATTTGCTCAGATGAAACTAGACCCATCCCGGCACTCCACTTCCTCCATTTGTTTGTCTCTGAAGATTCCTTTCCGAGATGGCCGGAGGTAGAAAGTGTGGTGCCCCAGAGCGGAACAGTAGGACCTCTTCTGCTCCCCGGATAACCCCTTTAAAATCATCGGTAGTCGCCCTAAATAGGATGCGGGGGGAGAGAAGGATTGGACATGGATTTCCACTGACTGATCCTTTCATCTGGCAGTAGCTTACTCCTCCTCTCTCCAATCAGCAGGCGGACGGCTGTTCATGTGTATGGAGAGACTGGGAGGTTAGTCTGGCTGACAGCTATTCTATGTGTACTGGTAACTTTTCCCTTTAAGGCCACTATACCTTTAAGGCCACTATAGCGATCACATAAGCTTTCCCTGTGGACATTCTTGTCCAACAGGAACCTGTTTGTGATCCAGGCCTAATGTCCCATTTTTTTTACAATTTTCCTGAATCCCTTTAAGGCCTAACATAAGGGATTTACCGTATATTCCCACAGGCTGTGCCAGGATAATGCAATATGTCATGTAAATGGTTCGAGGGATATCTATAAGGGATAAGACAAGCTGTTACTGTAAATTGGTAAGCTTGCTCTTTTGGGAAAGCTCGGCCTCGGCTTCCCATTACATTGTGCCATAGATTTACAACAGGGGATCCCTCTAAGTACGGGCTTAGCTGTATAATAGCCTGTCTGACTCATCTCCCTCCGCTCTTCTGATTATTGGGACCATTGTCTCCTAACGTGTCATGCTGCTGGGAATTCATGCTGCTAATACAATGTATGGCTTAAGCTCAACGCCCTTTAGGCTACATGCTGCAGTTTATTACTGGGTCAGAGGTCACCGGGATCAATACAAGAGTTAAGAGTCATGTGCCGCTTGTGTTAAATCTTTACTGCTGGATTATAGGCGGCTTTACCGCAATTGCTGCCATACATATCCAATAGAATGGGGATGTTAGCGATATTTCCTGTGCTCGGCACATACTTGTAGATTGGAGATGGCTGGATTGGAATGAAGCCGGATTGAGTTTCACGTATCACTCCGACCCCTCTCCCACTTCCTGCATGATGGTCCTTGGTGGGCACTTGTGTTATTCTGTCATCATCCCATATAGAGGTGACGTCATCCGGAGTACAGGAGCGATGGGGACATAGGAAGCACTGGTGCAGGAACGGGAGGGAAGCAGAGCTGGCAGGTTACATTCACTCACTGTAGACTGCATCTGCTGGAAGTTTCCTCCAAACATCTACTACTCTTTCAGTAGAAGGCTTGAGTATTTTTACATTGTAATGTATTACTATATGGAGGACACAGCAAGGGACATTATTACTATATGGGGGCACAGTACAAGGCACTATTACTATATGTGTGCACAGCAGGAGACATTATTACTATATGTGTGCACAGCAGGAGGCATTATTACTATATGGGGGCACAGCAGGAGGCATTATTACTATATGGGGGCACAGCAGGGGGCATTATTACTATATGGGGGCACAGCAGGAGGCATTATTACTATATGGGGGCACAGCAGGAGGCATTATTACTATATGGGGGCACAGCAGGAGGCATTATTACTATATGGGGGCTCAGCAGGAGACATTGTTTCTATATGGGGGACATAGCAGGGTACATTATTACTATATATGGGGGCACAACAGAAGACTTTATTACTATATGGGGGGCATAGTAGGGGACATTATTACTATATGGGGGCACAGCAAGGGACATTAATACTGTATGGAGGCACAGCAAGGGGCATTATTACTATATGGGGCACAGCAGGAGACTTTATTACTATATGGAGGCACAGCAGGGGACATTAATGCTATGTGGAGGGCACAGCAGGGGACATATTACTATATGGAGGCACAGCAGGAGACATTGTTACTATGCGGGGGCACAGCAGGAAGTATTTTTACTACATGGGGGCACAGCAGGGGGCATTATTACTATATGGGGGCACAGCAGGAGACATTATTACTATGTGGAGACAGAGCAGGAGACATTATTACTATATGGGGGCACAGCAGGAGACATTATTACTATGTGGATACAGAGCAGGAGACATTATTACTATATGGAGGCACAGCAGGAGACATTATTACTATATGGAGGGCACAGCAGGAGGTATTATTACTATATGGAGACACAGCAGGGGACATTAATATATGGAAACACAGCAGGGGACATTATTACTATATGGGGGCACAGCAGGGGCATTATTACTATATGGAATACACAGCAGGGGACAATTTTACTATATGGGGGCACAGCAGGAGACATTATTACTATATGGGGCACAGCATAGGGCATTATTACTATATGGGGGCACAGCAGGAGACATTATTACTATATGGGGGCACAGCAGGAGACATTATTACTATATGGGGGCACAGCAGGGGGCATTATTACTATATGGAGGGCACAGCATAGGGCATTATTACTATATGGGGGCACAGCAGGAGGCATTATTATGATATGGGGGCACAGCAGGAGGCATTATTACTATATGGGGGCACAGCAGGAGGCATTATTACTATATGGGGGCTCAGCAGGAGACATTGTTTCTATATGGGGGACATAGCAGGGTACATTATTACTATATATGGGGGCACAACAGAAGACTTTATTACTATATGGGGGGCATAGTAGGGGACATTATTACTATATGGGGGCACAGCAAGGGACATTAATACTGTATGGAGGCACAGCAAGGGGCATTATTACTATATGGGGCACAGCAGGAGACTTTATTACTATATGGAGGCACAGCAGGGGACATTAATGCTATATGGAGGGCACAGCAGGGGACATATTACTATATGGAGGCACAGCAGGAGACATTGTTACTATGTGGGGGCACAGCAGGAAGTATTTTTACTACATGGGGGCACAGCAGGGGGCATTATTACTATATGGGGGCACAGCAGGAGACATTATTACTATGTGGAGACAGAGCAGGAGACATTATTACTATATGGGAGCACAGCAGGAGACATTATTACTATGTGGATACAGAGCAGGAGACATTATTACTATATGGAGGCACAGCAGGAGACATTATTACTATATGGAGGGCACAGCAGGAGGTATTATTACTATATGGAGACACAGCAGGGGACATTAATATATGGAAACACAGCAGTGGACATTATTACTATATGGGGGCACAGCAGGGGCATTATTACTATATGGAATACACAGCAGGGGACAATTTTACTATATGGGGGCACAGCAGGAGACATTATTACTATATGGGGGCACAGCATAGGGCATTATTACTATATGGGGGCACAGCAGGAGGCATTATTACTATATGGGGCACAGCATGGACATTATTGCCATATGGTAATGTAGATGTAGATTGATCGTCCTGGAGTAAATTTTCTTCTGAATTAGCTCCTGAATTAGACCAACATAACAGTGTGTTCCTGCTTTAAATAGAGCCTGGAAGACAAAAGAATATCGGGGCCTATAAAGAGGCCAGAGACCACCGCTATCTATCAGTAGGGCTGTCTCTTCTTGGTCGCAGCTGTTTCCATGTGGAAGATCTGTGCAGCGTATCGAGGAGCCATTAATATATCAGAGTGAACCACAGGAGAGTTATCAGGCCTGTGCGGGGACAGGCGAGCAGTTACCCAGAGCAACCAATCAGGTTCCAGCTCTCAAAAATGAAAGGAGCGATCTGATTGGTTGTTATGGGCGGCTGCTCCTCTGTATAAGGGTTGATGAATCGTCTCTACTATCAGGAGGTGAGATCAGCGGAGCGGCTTTATTAATGCAGCCCGACACTTAGCGGGTATAAACTTAGGGCCCGTTCACACTGAATTCCGTGCAGATCCCCACCGCAGACTCCGCCCGTAATCCCACCTGCCTGCCGCGCCTCCGCTCTCCGCTAAAGGAACTGACAGATTAATTCTTTGAGCAGTGGAGAGTGGAGTCACGCGGGAGGCAGGTGGGATTATGGGCGGAGTCTGCGGGTAAATGTCGCCTCTGATTATGGGATGTGAGGGACGCCGCAGAAATGGAAGCCGCCTCCCGCCAAAGTGCGAACAGAAAAAAAACACAAATCTTAGAATTAAATTGAAAGAATTCCCCAGGAATGAGGGGGGAGGTGGTCGGCAATATTCCTGAACAGATTTCTCTTCTACTTGAAGAACGAGCGTCGTGTGGTGGGAGTCAGCGGAGATGGTGCTGCCTGACTGTTGGCGGCAGGAACTCATTTCCCTATATCCAGAGCCGCCAGAGACGTAACATCATCTTATACCAGAGAAATAGCAACGTGAAGAAATAAGAGAGAATCAGACATTGAGGTGGGATGAAATGTCAGGAACAATAAGTAATAATATCAGATCCAGCCTCAAGTGCCGCAACGAGACGGAACAGCAAAATGGACCCCTCCCCCATGCTGTTTTGCTCCAAGGCCCTTGTAGACTTTATGCCAAAGAGTGTACAAGATATATGGGGGGCTTCTGTGGAGATGCCCCTCAGGCATGATAGATTTTCACTGCCCGACCCTTTTGTTCTCAGAGATATAAGCTAGTCTGGCTGTGTCATACCCCTTCCCATAGGGAACATCTGCCTGCACTGACCGTTCATGTGTACGGGGAGGACAGGAGACATAAGTGTTTGCTGAACAATTGCCTTTGCCAGCAGTTATTAAAGGGATTGTGTCAGGAAGGGAGAAAACCAGGTCCATCCTGACGTCTTATGTTACATGAAACCTATTTCCACCCTATAGATATAGACTCACTAATCTCCCATGTTCTGCTTAGTTCCAGAGCTGTTGTCCTTGGTTACGGCCTGACGGGCATCCACTAGGTTGGGTCACACATGCTCAGTTCAGTTCCAGTCACATGATCTGTCCCATTAGGACTGGCAGTTGGTTTTTACCTGACATGCAGCAAGAAGGATTGTGGGAAGGTGTCTGCAGTATTGGCCTAAGAGAAACAGATCATCGATCTCAGGGAGACTGCCGGCTGCCAGTTAAAGCGCTCAATGCAGTGACATCCTAGGTGCATTGCTCCCTGGGAAACATGAATACGTAAAAAGAAAGCCCGTGGAGCCTCATTTAAGAGTCTCCAAACACAGGACTAGCCAGATATCCCTCCAGGAAGGACTCGGCCAAGGGGTGGCTCCTGTAAGGAAACCATCAAAACCACCGTATTAAGTGGCCCTATAAGTCAGTGTAATTCCAAGGGAAAAACCAAGGCCAGGTAACCATCCACATACAGCTGTTTCGGGGTGTTGCCCCTCATCAGTGTGGAGCAGGATTCTGGCTAGGTGGGAGCAATGCCTAGTAGAGCCATAAGAGAAACAGATCGCTGATCTCAGGGAGACCGGCCAAACGATAACACTGCCTGGCAACCGCAGGGTCATAGAGAGGAAACCAGGAAGTGATCAAATGTATAGAGAAGAAAAATGGAAGCTTTGTCACTACCAACGCCCATGCGTTCTCCTGTACGTACATGTATGTGGGTCCCAGCTGATTATACCCGATTTGCTTTGTCACTCCGCCCCTTTAAACGTGTACCACATGGTCTTCCTGAAGGTCAAAGGCCACCTGACTTGGAGTTTTGAGTGGATTTTTGGCTCCAGCCGGTAGTGGGGGCTGCAGGGAGCCCCCTATATAGCAGTGGCTTTGACCATCGTGAGGTTGACTAGGCCGGGCAGTAGATTTAAATGTCAGTGACACTTGTGGTATCAATGTGACGAGACAGAAGACGTTCCTCCAACTAAATTAATAGTAAGTTGTGCGGAGCCTCAGTAGGATGACGACCACTGGCGCCATGTAGCCGTGATTTAATGAAGCTGTGACGACCCCACAACTGTCTACAATCATTTCCTCTTGGATACGGCATGTTCTTTTGTTCACACTTCATTGGGTTCATAAGAAAAACTGCTGGGGTCAGCGTTCAGTGCTTCTAAAAGGCCATAGAGAGAAAACCGGACCGACGCCAGGCAGTCATCACAGGCTTAAAGGGATTCTCTGGGCACATAAACTGGGTTACATTTTGCTGTGGTTTGTTTCCCCCTGTGTGATGGCCCGTCCCCCTTACTGCTTGGTCAGCCAATTACTGGCTACACAGGTGTCCCACCCCAGTCAGTGATTGGCTGAGCGGGGGCCATTACTGCTGAGGTAGGATGAAGAGTGACAAGTGAGGGGGGGGGGTGACTGCGGAGTAGATGTCGCTTCTTATTTGTGTATGGCGCCCCCTACTAAATTATATAACTATGTAACTCTCCCTTGTTACTATTAGTACCCGTCATCAGTGATTGCTCATAGCGGGTGTCAGTGCAGAGAAGCACTGTGATCAGGAGATATCGTCGGGGCCCGGGGGGAGAGCGTGTGTAGTGTAGTGTAGTCCGTCAGGGTAGCCTCAGACTTCCATAGTCAGAACATCAGGCCGGGGAGTGGATCACCCTTTCTCCCCTCGGCTCTTTCTTCTGATCACAGTGCTTCTCTGCACTGACACCCGCTGGGATCAATAACCTTTGGCCTACCTGAAGTTATTTTTCATGCCGGGTACTCTTTAAAGCAACTCTGTACCCACAATCTGACCCCCCCTCCCCCAAACCACTTGTACCATCAGATAGCTGCTTTTAATCCAAGATCTGTCCTGGGCTCCGTAAAGCAGGTGATGTAGTTGTTGTCTTAAAAAACAACTTTTAAACTTGCAGCCCCGTGCCCAACGGCTGGGGCTTAGAATATCTGTGCCCTAACTTTGCACCACCCCTCCATCCCTCCTCCCCTCCCTCTTCATCATTAGGAATGCCACTGGAACATTTTCTCCATGCTGAACATTGCACAGGTGCTTAACGATCCAGCCCATGTGCCGTGCTGACACAGCTGAGGAATAGGAGACAATCTGCCTGGAGCATTCCTAATAATGAGGAGGGCGGGGTGGAGGGACAGAGAGGGTGTGCCAGCCTAATGCATACACAATCTAAGCCACGGCCGTTGGGCACGGGGCTGCCAGTTTAAAAGTTGTTTTTTAGAACAATAACTGCATCATCTACCGAACGGACCCCAGGACAGATCTTGGATTAAAAGCAGCTATCCGAAGGTACAAGTGGTTTTGGGGGGTCAAATTGTGGGTACAGAGTCGCTAGTGTCTATTCCTTGTATTACTGTACTGTCCGGTCTAGTTGTCTGTGTATCACCGGTAATGGGGCGCCCGGGATATAGGCTGGCACAGCACTTAGGCCTTATTCCTTGTATTACTGTACTGTCCGGTCTTGTTGTCTGTGTATTAGCGGTAATGGGGTGCCCGGGCTATAGGCCGTCACAGCACTCAGGCCTTATTCCTTGTATTACTGTACTGTCCGGTCTTTTTGTCTGTGTATTAGTGGTAATGGGGCGCCCGGGATATTGGCTGGCACAGCACTCAGGCCTTATTCC